>NW_009259107.1:850975-872557 GCF_000687185.1 Egretta garzetta | reverse complement strand
GTTGGAAGGTAGTAATTATCTTGTTGTTACCTTTTTACAATAACAGGAAAAACTACAACAGGAAAAACTGCATCATCGTGACTTGCTCAGTTTGGGACTGAATTTTCTAACATGTGGAATGCTTGTTTCCATATATGGCAGAAGGTCTCAGATTAAAAAGGGAAATTACTTTTTAACCTTATAATTTCATTCACTCTTACCCATAAACATAGATCATGCTAAGTGCTTGGCAGTCCTTCTAATTTGTTAATTTAATTATTACACTTCTGCAATGCTTCTCAGTAGTAAAAGATACTCAAATATTTCACCAAGCTAGAATGACTTTATTGATCTCAGAGGAGCTATTGTATTGTATAATTAATACCAGCGTAATCAAAGTAAGAGTTTCTTTTGTATGTCACTAGAGCCCATTCCTACTCTGCATGCTATAAAGGGACATGACTGCTTACAATACTGTAGAAACCAGATCTGTAAAACAGTTTTGTCAGGTTTCACTCGTCTATTTACTTGGCACTAGAACTAAGCACCCATAATAATGTTTTTTATAGTTAAGTACACTCTTCCCTGTAATAAATAAGAAACCCCACAGGGATTCAAAATACATGAAATTACAAACTAATTAATTTAAAAATGTAATTTTTTGCAACAGTAAATTATACCGAGTGGTAAAGTGCCATGGGTATATTGTGTCTGAAAAACACATTGCCTCAGACAATTTTTAACTGATTTTGTTCTTTTTTTCTTCTATGCCTAGAAAAATGTTTCATACTAGTTTCTTTATTTCAGTTACATGTTTTCCATTTTGTTTCATAGCTTATTTTTTAGCAAAGGCAAGCAGCCCCCAGTACTAGCTCTTCTGAGTGCCATAATTTTCTAGGCTTTTATTCTCAAGGTTAGCATTTATTAGTCCTAACATTCCGTATCTTCCCTCCTACTCCCTTGTACATCCTTTTTCAGTCTATCTGCGAAGCATTTTTGTTCTGTACTTTCAGTTCCCTACTGTAAATTTTCTGATGCACATAAATATAAATATACTAAATTGTCACCTGTGGGTATAAATTTTAAGTCCATTTGCATGTCTGAGTTAACATATCTATGTATTCTTCTTTCTTCCACTCTGAACATCTGTTATTAGACTGGCAGTTTCTTGAGGTCTTTTTCAGTCTGTAAAACACCTAGTACACCAATAATATTTTAAAAAGCTAATTATTTTTTAAGTTTATGCGGTGAGATGTTGAAAGATTTTCTACTTCCACCATGATTTGTAAAAAAGGCAACCAAGGGACCTTTTTCCTGATTTTCAATATTCATTTAACAAGGAGTACTATTTTATTCCTTTTAAGCAACAGCCAGGAAACGCGTTCATCTGAGTGCTACTGGTTTGTTGAGATTTCCAAAGCTAAGCTCTTCAGAACTGTGCTCCAAGTCTTGTTTTGATCTTTTTTTCTCTATCAGGAAGGCAAGACTTACAGAGAGGGGTAACGACTTTTGTCAGTTAGGAAAAGGCAGGCCTTTGGGCACACAAACCCAGACCTTAAATGCAAGCAGGCCAGCTGTATGATTTTATTTAATAAATGAAAGTTCTTCTTCCTCCAAACCGTGACTTACTTACATCTTTAAATCTTCACAGCTATAACCACACCATGACTTTTGACTTTACTGGCATTAATCTGGCATACAGAGTAAACTTTATAAAGGCAGTGGTGTATATTCTTACACTTACCAGATTCTGTTTTCAGTTGTGAGAATTTAATACTTTACCTACGTGTAATAAATAATAAAGAATGTGTTAGCAATGAATGATTATGTAGTATCCCTGATAAGACTACAGTCTTTGTCCTGGGGAGAGTTAAATTTGCATTTCTATAGTGTACAAAGCCTTGTTAAAAATATTCACTCTCTCCTTAAATTCTGGAACTTTAGGAAGATTCTGAAACTTCAGGACTTCTCTTGAACTTTTCTTCCAGTTTTAAACTTGCATACTATATCTTAACATTGTAGGAACAGTCTAAGCAGGAGAATTTTTTGCTGTAAGCAGGCTTGAGTGGGGGGAAAGGCTGTGATAAGGAGAAAGGCTTATCTTAACAGCTATTCCAAGTAAAATCAAGTTGTTCTGTAATAATTAAGTTGTCAATAGTATTTCTCATATTTGCTGCTGTAGTAGATGGAAAAAATATCTGACAGAAAATATTTAATCTGTTCCAAAATGAACTGGAAAGGAGATAAGGAAATTTATACAAAGGATGTCTGTTACTTTTCTTCAGTATTTTTCCATCTTTTCTGTAGAAAAGCCTAGGTAGAACCAAAGATGTTAGGGGAAAAACAATGGACAGTCTCTGACAGAAGGAAAGTAGGCAGTAAGTTGTTCAAGTATGTTCAAATTTTATATTAGTAGTGCAGTGTACTTCAGCTCTTTGCTAAGACTTATGTTACTTAATGTGCTATTATTAGCCAGAAAATGGAGGATGAACGGAGAGGTAGAAAATTTTGCAGAGGACACACCACCATTTTAGCTACTGAAATTGGGAAGGTTGTGAAGTACTCTAACAAGACTGAGTTAGTGAGTTGAGTGGCATGATTGCAAGAGAAATTCATCCGCATAGCTGCAAGGCAAGGCATCCTAAATAATTGTTAGAAATGTCTGTAAGCCCTAAAATTGCAACCACTCAAACGAAATATGGTTGAATCACAAGGGCAATCAGACCATGATCAGGAATGGGAACTAATACATAAAACTAGGTAGCTATATAATTACACTGTGTTGTATAGCTGATTTCATCTTGCAGTTTTTTCTTGTATGCTTCTGTGAGCCAATCACCTGTTCTAAAAAAAAAAAAAAAAAAAGAAAAAGGAAAAAGTATTAAATAAATGCTCACTGATGGTGGACAATGAGGAATATTAAAAGAAATCAAAATTGGGATCACAGTACTGACAATAAGGATCTCTTTTTTTCCTCCCAAAAGAAGGAACAACTGTAGCATGAGTGGTAGGTGGCTCTAAAAGTTATTTTAAATATTAATTTATCACAAGAAAGGCAGAGACATTAGAAAGAGAGTGCCATGAAATTACAGAAGGCTTATAAAGTATTTGAAATGTTGAGCATGTTTACTTCATGTGGAGCTCACTGTAACTGATGATATAACTTTACTTTGCAAAGATTCTGAAATCCATGATAGTATGCAGCTGGAGGATTAGGTGATACCTGCTTCAGCATGGTATCTTATTAGTTAGCACAGTTTCCCAGGAGGCAAACTCTGCTTTATTTTGGCCTAAGTGGCTTTGTGTAGTTCACCCCAGCACTCTGACCACCATTCCGTGGAGAAGAATCCTTCATCCAACCTGTGAAACTGGGCCGTTGGGTACTCACTGCGGGATTCTTGCCTGCAGGTGGAAGGACGAGCAGTCTGTAGCTTTTTGTTCAGTGGGATAAGCAGGGGAAGCAAAACTCCTTCCTCTCTGGATGTTTCTAGACTTCAGTCAGTCATGTGGATTAAGCATATACACACATGCACTCATAAATGCCCCTCTCCATCAATGATGTTATAGAGGCACGTACTTCTGGGTGCTGGATTTTGGCTTCCTGTCTACAGTGATAGCCTCTTGCCCTCATGTCTCTCAGGTGTTTGTCCAAGTAGAATTAATACATTGTCAGGAATGGTTTAACCTGTCCTCAAAAAGCTTTCACTGATAAAGACCCTGTAAGCTCCAGAAGAAATCTGTTCTGTTTTTCTTCCTGTTGATCATAGTATGACTTGGTACCAGTAAAAATAGGTGCATTTCAATAATTTCTTGATGGAACAGTGAAAACACTGAAATACTCTGATTTGATCACACCATCTCAGTATTGCCCAGCATAAATTAATTTTCATCTCAAGTTTCTGGAACACCGCCAAATGAAGTGCCTCTGATATGATCAGTGGTTGTTCCTAGTCTGAGATCTGATTACTGTTTTCCTTGTAAAAGGAGACAACCTCCCATCAATCAAACCTGTGAGCCAGAAAGCGTGATCTTTTCAAAAGATAACAAAATCCTTTACAGATAGTGTGTGTACTTAGTATTACAGCTCTGGATTAATCTTGACATGCCATCATGCTGTACAGATACAACCGGAAAATGTAGGTCTGAAGAACAGCCTAGGAATGAATGTTAAGGGAAACGTTTAGAGATGTGGGAAAACCCACTCAAAACAGAATGAAACTACTGGGGCAGTGCATTTTTCAGTAAGCAAGGACCTCTGAAGTGATGGAAAGATATAAGGTGTTTTGGAAAGATGTAAGCTTCGGGTTGGTCTGGGGAAGAAAGAAAGATGAAGTCTGTAACACTTCAGCAAAATCGGGTGGTATCTAAGATTAAAATAAACTGAACATGGTTAAGAAAGAGACTCAGAATAACAATGTTTTCATTATTTAAGGCACATGTGAAAAATACTTTATTTTAAAAGAATTATTTTAATACCATACTTGTCTAAACAAATGGGATAATCAGTTAAATCTACATTAGCATTTGAAATAGGAGGGAGATACAGTGATGTCTGTTTATTTTGTTTGTTTTACAGACCACAGTTAATTAACAAGAAGAGCAAGATAATAATTGAAATGAAACCAGTTGAGTTTTCTCACAAGAAAGAATGTTATTGTGTATGAAAGGATTATGGAAAAAGAGAAAGTACATGCAATAGTTACTGTCTTTTATTGGGTTGAAAGAATATCAAGCTATTTAGTAATAGCAAGCTAGTGTTAGGCTTTATATAGGCAACCGCACTGAGGGATGAAACATCAACTTTGCTAGCGGCTTTCACTGGCAATTGGTGACACAAGAGTAGTTTTTATACTCTGCAAACACAAGTTCCATTCTGAAAAGGAATATGTAGAGTTGTGGAGACAACCTTCTGTGTGTCTGTCTCATCCTGTTTTTCTGTTATCTCCCCTCCATTGCCCTAGATTATTACCTAGTCTGCTTCTGTTTTCAGCTCCCAGCAAGACCAGCTAGTGTTATTTTCTCTGACTTCTCTCAATGCCTCTGGTAGAGCTATTGAAAGTACAGAAGAGACATGCTGCTCGGTTTTGCTTGTCATGCTGAACCTCTTCTAATACCAGGCATGGGGAGCAATTGCAAAAAGAAGCTTGCATGCTTGATAGCCCTGAAGCAGGTCATGATACTAATTGCCTAGCATGACACACATAGTCTTCAGTGTAGGATTCACAGAAAATGTTGAATCAAGGACTAGAGGTTCAGTTTCTGGCATGATTAGTTTAATTAGAAGAATGAGTCAAGCTGGTAAACATGCCCAGTTTTCCTTTGGGGGTAGATGAAGCGTGCTGGCTTTATGGGAGGAATGAATGTGCTCAGTATAAACAAGATTGTCGTAGGGGAAAGTAGGTGACCTCAACAGAGTACAAGCAAAAATCAGTCTTCAAAGGTTTGTCACTTTGCAGGATTTAAATAGGTTTTTGTGGGCTCAGAAGAAACTATAACTTCATAGAAGTTTAATCTCTGGACGGATTTGAAGATCCTGGTTCAAAAGAAAGAGTCATTAAAATCTTTCAATGAAATCAATTGTAAGAACTTCACAGTATTGGCAGAATAATATATTCTACCTCTACCTGGTTTGCAATAATAGTTGAGCAATTTTAATTGGAAACTTTAAAAAAATATTCAGCTTTTAATAGACACCCAGCATGGAAAATTCTAGTCTGAATAGCAGAGGTTATAAAAGCTGGATCTTACAATTAGGCAATGGGTGTCACTGTACATGCTGTCTGTAATGATCCTAAGGAGAAAGTAATTTAGGTATCAAAGCAGGGAAGAAATATTTCAGATGACCTGCTTTTTGTGGAGGCTAATCAAACAAATTAAAACAATTTACAAGCTAATTATAGTCCCTTTGCAGCAGCAAATGGTACTGTCTTAGCTCTTCGGGTAACTTCTCTCGTTGGTTTACAGCAGGATATTTAAAAGAGACAGTGGCAAATCTAGATTGATAACTTCAGTTAATCACTCGTATGCTGCTTGCCGGGCTGGAAGAGTGAAAAGCTACCAAACACACGTAGATGTGGACATAGTTTGGGACACAGTTCAAACAAATAATTTGAAACATTGCAGTCTGTTTTCTAGACTGACTTCAGAGTGAGATACCTTCACTGACCAGTGCTACATTGAATCAATTTGAGCTTAGCATTTCTGGAAACTACCACAGGATATTTAAGGTATCTGTAGTCAAGAGTTCTTTTTAGCAATCTAAATCCTTTTTTTTTTTTTTTTTTTTTTTTTCCTTTTTCCCCTTTTCTATATTTCATTCGCAAAGAATAATTGCATTTGCATTGTAAGCTCTCTGGGCAAAGTCAGACCTGCCATTGTAGAGGGCTTTGCACAGTGACCCTTTTGGGGCCTGGGCCTGCTCATTATAATTATCCTTCTATTCATGCAATTTGACATATTGAGAAAAGCTATCACAAATAAATCAAGTCTATTTTAGTCCCTTCTCTTAAAATATAACATTATAAATTGCATGTAATACTAATTGGCGCTTGACCTTTATTTTCTTATATAGATTACTTTCTAAAATGGTTTGGAGTGAGTACTATTTCTAAATGACATATTTTGAGTCATCATCCTTCTGAATTGCATTTGAGTTTTCTGGCCAAATGGATAAAGATAGATGATGTGGAAGTAGTTTTAATGTGGCCTTGTCTGTTGACCTATTTGAGGCCCCTGAAACAGGTATAGGCCTGGTTTAAAAATATGTTATGCAGCATTCATTTCATGAGCATGGGTTAGAGAGCTCTGTTCAGGACAGTATGGTGCCTTGGAAACCTGACACAAATATGTCATCCTTTTTGGCGTGGCTGTATAGCTGCGCTATGGAATCTAAGACTATTTTTACAAATAAAATTTTGGAACCTGTTGATTATAGTATCGGCCAGTACTGTTAATTGAGAAACAGAAATAGATGGATGTAAACTCAGTGTTTGTGATTGCTTATTTTTCTACCTGGCACTGATGCAATTTGAACTGTATCTGTAAGGTACAAGTGCAATATTTTAAGATGTCAGCACTTTTTAACCTTTCTCAATGGATAAGTATTAGGATGATTTTTATCCTAACATTCTCTCTCTTCATAATGGCAAATGTACAGTTTGCTGTGAAAATATGTTAAGGTGTTGGATAAGAAACTCCTGTTTACCAGATTTAACTCCCTTTTTTCTTTTCCAATAAGAGGATGAAATGTGAAGGTGACAGGCACTTGTTTCTTCCCAAGTAACAATCAATCAGAATTGAAATCTTGTCTCTTTACACAAGATCTTAAGAAGAGCAATAACACACACCAAATACAATGTTCTTTTTACTACACATAGTTTGCTTAATTTACTGTGGTTTTGTCTTCTTCATTTGTGACTTGCTCATGTAACATATCTTGTGATAGTCCAGAAGAGGCTTCTTTTTTCTGTTCTAGTGTGTCTTGATTAGTAGTATTATAAATAATGTTATCTTAGCCAAAATTAAATTATTTTCCTTACTATGTACAATTAAAATTAACATAGGTGCTAACAGTCCAAAGTGTCTGCTTGCCAGTCATCATCATCTCCAGATTTTCTTGGTAGGCTGCATAGTGTGCTATTAATTGAATAATATCTTGCACATTTGTGGGTATGTAAAATAATCTCCAATTCACCTTTAATATTAAAAAGAAGATGGGAGATTGTACTGTATCCTGCTTTAAAACTAATTGAAGTGGTCTGACTGTAGTAGGGCTTTGGCCAAATAGAGGAAACCTACTACATAAATTATACATAGATCTGTATAGTATGTGGTGCCTTGATAAGGATTTAAAATTGGCCAAATCAACAATTCCTAGTTAGTTAATGTTTTGCATAGAATGAATTTGCAGCATGATGGTTCCTGCAGGACAAATCTTTCGGTTTCAAAAAGAATTGACATAGTTGATGTTAATTACGTGCCTATATGAATGGATCGAGGGAGTTAGTCAACGATTAAGCATCCTTCTTCTTACCATTTGGTAATTCACTGATTACAGAGGTTTGAAACAAAATGACATCAGTGTAATAGGAAGAATAATGTTCAGTTGATGGTTTTAATTCATAGCTTTTATGTACTTTTTTTATTGGCAGGTGTCTATCACTTAATAATGCCAAAAACCAACTGAATTTTGAAAGACAGTTGTTGAAAGTACCTGCAATATATAGGCAGAAAATATCATCACAGCAACAACAGAATTTTAAAAAAACCAAACATCAGTACTGAATATAGGCCACCATAGGTGAAGAAGTTTAACATCTGGGTTGGAAAAAAAGTGTGATGTGTTTTAGGGTTATTTTCCGTTCTTAAAAATTGTTCCTGCTCTTTTTGTATCCATCAAAGGAATTTTAGTATGAAACACTGGTATCTTATCCCATGACTGGAATATTGGATTTCCATTTAAGGGAAACAACTAATTCTCTTAACATTATCTTCTGCTTCTCATTACTGTAATTTAGGATAATAATCCAAACAGTTTTCTGATGATTAAATCCATTTTAGTAGCTGTATTTCCTAAATGCCAATTATTGGTTTTGAATGATCTGTTTTAATATGGTACTAGAATGAGTGAGTCCTTATCCTTTACATCTTATTATGCTTTTTATTGCATGTGTTTGCTGTGTCGTGTGAAACTAACTATAAGGTTGTGGAGGAGCCATTTATTTGCTTTCTACTTCTTAAGATACTTTTTCATAACTTTGAGTTTCAGGAGCTCTTTGTTTTTTTCCAAGGGATACCCAGAAAATGAGGAAAACTCTCCAGAAAGTCTTTGTAAAATCCCACAGAACACCAAGTGAAGGTGTTAGGATTGACTTTTTTTTTTTTTTTTTTTTTTTTTTTAATGGGGAGACACACACACCATCTGTATAGGTTTTTAAAGAGAACAGGTGATTTCTCTAGGTATCTGCGTTTGATTACAATTAATTATTTTTAAAGGGTACAAGTGGGACTGTTTGCTCTGATGGTCAGATAAAATACTATTCTAAAGAAGAAGATAACCAGCACAAGTATTACAATTTAAGCCTTATTTCTAATCATGATTTTGTACGTAGTTTTAGCCCCTTTGTATGTATACACATTCTATTTTAGAAAGTTGTTTGCCTGTTAGATACGCTTATCATTCTGTTGCTTTGTAATTAGAAAATTATGGTGGTACAAAGTTTTGGGCATCTGTCAGAAGCAATACCAAATATCAGAAATTTTAGTAAACACTGAGAGCTGCTTTTTCATCTAGAGACGGAGAATTTCCATCATTCCTACCTGTATTTGTGTAATCTCTGAATGTGACTTTGGCACTGATATTGTCCTGCTTTCTAATCTGCACCTGCTTGTGTTCATCCATCTGGCTAAGTGTGAGGTGCTGAAATCTATGCTTCTGCCAAATATAATCAATGTTTAACACATGCTTATGCCCGTATATAGGTCTCTGCTTAGTCATATTTTTCTACCATATGTCTTGCTCTTTAATTAAAAATTACTGGGGTTTTTTTAACAGATAATAGACTAATAACTTTGATAACTGTTACATGAAGAATGAGTCATCTTTCACTGAGCTTTTTGGTTCCTGCTTGTCTTTCAACTTCTGTATACTCAACAGATTATCTATTTCTCCCAATTTTTTCAACTGTAAACAAAATTTTTATAACTTCAGAATACATAAAATTAGAAGTGAGTCAAGACTTCTGAGACAGATAAAATTCAGTTTCATAATGATTACAGAGTGGATCCTGGACGGGAGAATGAGAGACCTAGGAAGGATAATTTAAGGGAGTTCAGGGGGGGCAAGAGGAGCTGTGGCTTCTAAAGGGCTGGGAGCACAGGAGCCCTCTTTTTTTCTTGCTTCCTCTCTCCCCTGCTGCTCAAATCCCTTTGTCTTTCTCCATCGTTTTGGTCTTGCGAGTCCACCAGACTCCTTATGTTTATTTCAATCGGATCCATTAAGTAATAGCATTTTAATATTCCTTCCAAAGATTTAGCTTGTCCTGCTAGTCTGCTGCAGTGGGTGATGGGAACAGGGAGGAAACAGAGAGGCCAAGGCTGGCTCTGCCTCATAGCAGAACCTGGTCAGAATAGCCACTGAACGAATGGAGTAGCATGATTATCTTGTCCACTTCGTTAAGTGGGTGTTTTCAAAAGAAGACTCTCAATTATGGTAACACAAGCTTAAATGTCACTGACACTGATATACACAGAACTGCACCATTTCTAGTGATCAAGTGGTTTTTTCTGCCCCTAATTGCAAATTATTTTTTCTTACTGTAAAACTGACTGTATTTGGCATACTTTTGAGCAGATATGTTCATGAGATTAATGTAAACAGATGGTAAGGTGAGCATCACAGCAGCACCTAAAATATGGACCATGGCTTGAAGGTCTGTTTTGTTCCAGTAAAGGACAACACTGGTGCTGTAGAACTGTGATACAAAATACAATGTTATGCAGATTTCTTTAGAAAAGGAAAATCCTGGTTTGTGCAGCTGTTTGAAGTCAAATGGCTGCCGTGAAAATTAGTTTAATTTACATAATGATTTCATAGGCTAAAATATTAGCAGCCCTATAAATGACTGAAATGTCTGTTTGTTAATGCAGAGCATTTATGCAGTTGTTACAAATGTCTGACATAATCTTTATGCAGAAATACAGACTGAGGAAATTGAGTGTGAAAATAAAACACTTTTTTGATATATCTGTGCTGTTTCTGTTATTCTAAGGAAAACATTCAATCACCTCTGTCATTTTGTGTAATTGGTGATTGCAAAACAAAAACTCTTTTTATTACCATACAAATGCATTTGAAGTTGGGATTAGAATGCACTGAACTCATTTTTCTGATGGCCTTCAGTGAGAATTATTCTTGCTTAAAACTGCTTTAGAATTTGAGGTCTGGAAGTAGCAAATGTTATTGCAATTTAAAAAGAATATAAGTTTCAGATTCAACCAGGAGAAGTAGAGACATGGCCAAATTAGGGAAAACTGAATGGATAATAGAATTAATGAATGAATGGATGAATAGGATATGCTTTTGGAAGAGCAAGCGTGGCTGTTGTGAAAGCAAATCTTGCCTTCTGGATCTACAGTGCTGCTTTGAGAGAATTGGTTGTTATGTGGATCCTGTTAATTAACACATTTGACTGGGACTTCTAAAAGGTGTTCACTCTGGTCCTTTACCAGAGGCTATAAAGGAAACTAAATAGTTATTGTGTAAGTGGAAAGGTTTACAAGGATAAATATTTGATTAAAATGCATGATGCTTTGGTCAGTGAAGGGTGGTTTCCAGTGAAGTTTGCAAGACCTTTATTGAACGTAGGCTTTTCAAAATATTTGTAAATAATATGTGAAGAAAAAAAAAAGTAATCAGTGATGTGAGTCAATCTGCTGTTGACTTACTAAGTTATTCAGGGTAGTTAAGGTAGCATCAACAATGAAAATTTGCCAGGGTACTTTATTGAGTTGAGTGTCTGGCAAATAAAATGGCAAATGAAAATCCTTATAGGTAAACGTAAGGTGGTGTGCATGGAGGGAAAAAGAATCTTAGCTCCATATATAAAATTACGGGGTCTGAGTTGACCATTATCACATGGTAATGAAAGCCTGGGATTATGACATGTAATTCTTTGAAAACTAGACCCTCAACAGCAGACAAAAAAGCAAGTGCTATGAATTCTTAGCAAAAGAACAGAGAGCAAAACAGAGAATATAATTATAAGATTGTATAAATCCATGGTTTTCCTGCATCTTGATGACTGCCTGCAGTTTTAGGTACTGTATTTCAAAAGGATATAGTAAAACATGTAAAAATGCGCATGTTGGGTTAGACCAGTGGCCAAAAGCATATCGACATGAATTATGTTTCCCCTGTTCTTACAATTTTCCATAAGCATCTAGGGAAACTAGATGCTGGAGATATCTTTTTATGCTAGTCAAGCTGTGTGAAGGGAGTGAGACCTGCCAGGAAATCTTCAGGCTTAGGCTGTTAGCAAACCGTACCAATTAGGTGGTCTAAAGGGAGCAAAAGCTTATTGTAAATGCCTGCCACAAGTTTTTAGAAGTCTGTTGGAAGTTAAGGGAAAGTTTGGGGAGTAGGACAGTCTTTGTTGTCTACAAAAACTACAAGGACTACACGTTTTGCAAAGATTGTTACCTCTCTTGTGCCTAAAACAGTTGTATGAAAGACCTAAATGTATATGGAACACTGAAATTACATGAGATTGGACAGTACTGGGAAGACTGTCGTAAGTACAGTAGTATGATTTACATCTTGTGGCAATGATCTTCTTGGCCACCTTTTATGGTAAACTTGGTTTTGTTGCATATCTAAATTATTCAGAACTTCACAATCTTAGGCTGTAAATCATATTGCTTCAAAACTAAGTTTACTAATGGTCACATAGTTTATCCATTAGAATTGCATCTTTTAAGAAAATCATATTATGTGTGAATCTTTATTTGTTTAACAGTTTATACCAAAACAGCAAGAGGTTCTGAAAAATCTAAACATTTTGAAAATGAAACATTCAGATTTTTGTGTCAAAACAATTTAGCTAAATTTACTTTAAATTAGTGTAAAAACAAGTCCAAATTATACCCATCAGCCAGTCTCCACTTTCCTTCACTCCCCAAATTACTCAGTCCTGATAGATGCCAGACATAAGCATTCATGCTAATTTCTTCATTATGCCATTTACTATCCAAAGAAAAGAAATAACGGGTAGAAATCCTATTTCCGATTGTGAATAGTCTGAGCTTGACATTGCTGTAGATTTTTATCTGTTAATCTGGATGTGAAACAATAAAAAGATTCATTCTAAAGTTTTCCATCTTGCCAGACAATTTCAAATTAGGCCAGAATCTCTTGGTCTTTGATGGCTGTGTTCCTGGAATATTCAGTATGTGAAAAATACATAGTGAGCAACTCAAGCCTAAAATATTTTGCTGTGTCATATTTGATTCTGGAAGATAGGGGATGCATTCTGTCAATGTGACTAATGACTAATTAGGCAGTCCTATAAGTGAGCAGGGTACAATTATAGTTACACACTGACAAGGACTTTTAGTACTACATATGTTAGTTTTTGAGAAACTGAAATTTAAGTTTCTCATTAGGCACATTGCACTGTAGCCTAGAAATATTCATGACGTTTTTTCCATCCTGTTGAATTTTCCACAGCATATGAAGCAACTAAATTATGAAGGGGTATAAAGAAATTGGACTAGAGAGTAGAACATCATGTATTAACTCATAGAATTTAAATTAAGTAAAGAAGATGAACTTAAAATGCATGACCAAATCATAATCAGCCATCACAGCAGGTCATGAGCTATTGTTAAGGTCAAGAGGCATCATTTAATGTAACATAAGACACTGCATAATCTTTAGATTCTCTTGAAGGCCTTTTCAGTGTTAAATTAGAAGAGAGATTGTTCTCCAGCAACAGCCTTTTACATATTTTGCTCACTGAACAGTTGCATTACATACATAAAAGTGAGCTTTTGCTGCTTTCTCAAAATACTGCCATCTCAGCAATGCTGGGACTGTAAGTTTCCTTTTTAGGGGATACTTAGTAGGACTGTATGGCTATGGGCAAGTCTCTATTCCTTGGAAAATAAAGAAACAGTGTGATGCTCCTTGAATACTTTGGCATGTACTGCAAGTTTCTGAAAGATGTCTGGCAGTTCTGGAAAAAAAAATCACAGGTTACTTCCATTAGCTTCTCAAGAAGGGATGACACCCTTTAGGTGAGCACGGTGAGTGCTGGATACACATTTTTTTCTATGACTGCCAATGGATAAGTGGGAAGTTACAGCTTCCAATGCCAGCTATATTTTGATGCCTGTAATTTACACAGGTTTTGGCTAATGGATGCAGTAGGGCCCACATCCTCTTTTTCTCTCATCTTTCCATAGTCATCTAATCTGTAAGCATGGTCAATTTTGGATGTACCTGTTTCACCTTGCTTTCCTTCAAAATGCACATATAGCCAACGCTGTTACAGTAAAATGAGTTTAAATTCACTAAAATTTGTGTATGTTTTCCAAAAAACTTTTTCAGACAACGAAGGTCTGGTTTTCCACGTGTGGTGCTGAGGTACAAGGAAAAAAAAAAAGGCTTTTCCTAGGTTACAAGGGAGACAAGTTTGGGACAGCTCTCAAACTTCACCTGGAACCCCAGCGTACCTGGCATCCTCACTCGCGGGCTTTAATTCTCTTATTTCAAAATGGTGTATGACAGAGGAACTATCATTGCATAAATAGCCAAGTTCTTCTATCTAACATCTAGTTGGAAGAAACCCCCAAAATTATGTGTATAAATCAAAGGATTAGAGATGGGTAATATTGGGAGTTAAAGCTGCTGAAACTATACCACATTCTACTGGGCTCACTTCTGCATGCAAGGATTATGTACGTTCTGGGTCTGTAGCGATGAGTGTCTCTGCAGTGAAGCTGAGCTTTCTTTTCACGGAATCTAACAGTTGTGTCTAGGAAACTTCTCGATAGGAACTTAGGAAGAAAATAATATAGTCCCTTCCTTGTCACTTATTGACACTTTATACTTAAGAAAAGTGTAGCACTAGAATTAATGTAGATAAATTAAACTTGAAACACAATGGCAAAAGTATAGATAGAAACTATCAGGTCATTTGCTCCTCACAAATTGGCTGAAATCAATGCAGTTTATTTACTATATATGTCTTAGTGTGCAAATAATATAATTTTAAATACTAAGTGTCTGATCTTCCAAAATGGATTTCTCAAAGCAGGTAATATCGAGCTTACTGTCTTTGTTTGTGAGCTTCCTTACAATGTTTTCATACGTGGTGAGCAATGATTTTTGACCTTGCATAGTGAGTTTTGTTACTAACAATTAATTTGGAGAGATATCTTTGATTCTTCTGAGAATTATTAGGATGCCAAAACCCAAGCACATTTTCCCTAGTGTGATCATATTGAAATAAACTGGAAGAATGCCAGGTTTATCACTGATGCACCTCAAATTTAGAGTATCGGCACAAATGAAAAACAATTTTGTCCCTTTACTTTTTTTTTTTTGGTGTATGAAACTAGATGTCAAGCAGACAAAGCTGCAAATGATAGAGTGCAAGTGCTTTACATATCGATAGGGAGAAGTTGGTGTCTTTAATGTCTGTGAAGCATTCATACTTTAAACAATAATAGCTGTACAGTTTCTATTGGGAATTAAGCAAGAAAAGATATTCTATTTTTGTTCCTAGCCCTTGAAAGAATTATTTGTTTGCTTTAAAACTGTTTTTTGAGTCCAGTGTTGTTGAAGACTTGTTAAGAAAACAAGAGCTATGGTGTACTTGAACATACTCACCTCTGGTTCCTGGGATTTAGCTATATCAGTGATTTATTTCTGTTTGTTAATTGCTAAATAACAGCAATTTTAATTTGAAATGCTTGTTAGTAACAGTCTGACAGTCCTTTGAGGGATAGCAGATAACCTTCTGTGTCCTGCAAAGGGATTAGCAAATGCCACTCGGGGAATTAAATAATTATTTTAGTGTAAATGAGCCCAAAACCAGCCTGTCCAAAAACCAAAATAGGTTAGAAATTTGGAAAGAAAAATAAAGCTATTGCTTTTGGCTATGAGCTGTACTCATCAACTCAGTGTTTAAACTCATAAGCTCATATACAAAGGTTTTTAACATTTTGTGGAGGAAACAGTATATGAAGGACTGTTCCAAATAAAGGACACCTATGTAAGAGAGAGCGACCTCATCTGAACTGTAAGGAAACCAAGCTGTTGACACTTAACATCAGGAAGATCGTGAGAAAGTTTTTAAATTGAGGAGCTGTATAAAAGCTGCGAGGTACAGAAGAGAATGTGGTTCAGGATGACATTCTTACAGTTGAAGATACTAAAATTATCCTAAGTGTAGTATAGCTGACAGGATGGAACTAATTAAAAGGGAAATAAAACCAAACGGGTTGCCCTTTAAAGAGGGTATCAAAAAAGGCACCAAATCAGTAGTTCACCAAATTCCATACAAATTCTGGAAACCAAAAAAAAAATGAGGGTCTGTCCAAATTTTGGTGAAAGTGAAACTATACAATGCTGTAATATCAGAAACAAAAACATATAGAGAAGACAAAGCAAACCATGGCATTGTTGGAATAATACCATATTTTACAGAGTTTAGAAGTAAGTTACCACAGTGACCAGCTGAGGGGGTAGCACATTGGAATGCTGGGAGGAAATGGGGTTCTGTTATACAGGATTAAAAAAAAACAAACAAAAAAACCCCCCAAAACCCAAAGCCCATTGGACATGTGTATTAGTGATTGTATCTGGAAGGACTGGAAGCCTGGGATTCATCTGGCCAAATGGAGGTGTCTAAATCTAAGCTCATTGCTTAGACTTCTCTTATAGTCAGTGGAGAGAAGTGGGCACTCCTGGGTGAGTAAACCATCTCATCATGAAACAGACATCTAAACTAAGTTACACAAATTGGGTCCTAAAAGTGACCATTTTCCCTCTATTTGCTGTAGAGACTAGCTGAGATACAGATGTCTCCGGTACCCGACATGAATCCTGCCTGAAATGGGAGTGAAAGTATGCAATGCAGATTTCAAAGTTTTTAAATTGGCAGAAGAAAAACGCTGTAGAGACTAGCTGAGATACAGATGTCTCCGAAGTACCCGACATGAATCCTGCTTGAAATGGCAGTGAAAGTATGCAATGCAGTTTTTAAATTGACAGAAAAAAAAACAAGGAAAACAAGTCATGAAAATTGACAGGAAACACAACTGAATTTGTTTTCCTTTGAATGTCTTATTTTGTTGTCATGGTTTAACCCCAATCAGCAACTAAGCACCACACAGCCACTTGCTCACCCTCACCCACCTCCCCCAGTGGGATGGGGAGAGAATCGGAAAAAAAAAAGTACGACCCCTCGGTTGAGATAAAGACAGTTTAATAGGACAGCAGAAGAGGAGAAAATAATGATGATGATAATATTAATAACAACAGTAATAACAATAATACAATATACAAAACAAGTAATGCACAATGCAATTGCTCACCACCCACTGACCGATGCCCATCCCATCCCCGAGCAGCGATTGCTGTCCCACGGCCAAGTCCCCCCGGTTCCTATACTGAGCATGACATCCTATGGTCTGGGATAGCCCCGTGGCCAATTGGGGTCAGCTGTCCTGGCTGTGCCCCCTCCCAGCTTCTTGTGCCCCTGGCAGAGCAGGGGAAGCTGAACAGTCCTTGACTGGTGTAAGCACGGCTCAACAACAACTAAACCATCAGTGAGTTATCAACATTCTTCTCATCCTAAATCCAAAATACAGCACTGTGCCAGCTACTAGGAAAAAAATTAACTCTATCCCAGCTGAAACCAGGACAGTTTGGGCATTTGTTTGGTTTTTTTCTGTGTTTTTTTTTAAGTTTATGAAGAGCCCTACGAGCAACTGAAGAATTTTTAAGAAACTGAAGTTTTAGCGATCTAGTGTTATTTTTCAATTTGTTCTTACAATAAAAATCTATGTAATCCTGCCTACAAAGTGAAGGGGAAAACAACTGAGTAGTAGTTTCTTTTCCAGATTTGTAAAGTATCGGTTTGTTTAGATTTGATGCATATTACAGCTGAATCGATCCATTTGTCCACATTCTTTTAAAAATTTGAAGCATTTTTAAAATGTTAGAGGAATGGAGGGAAAGTGTGGTTTCATAAGCAGGAAGATGATCTTAAAAAATGAGTATTCATGCATTTTTCTTTCTTTTCACTGTACTCAGTGTTTTATGGAAATATATAAACTGGTATACAAAAAGACATGATGAGGTTTTAATTTAGGAAGAAGTAAATCAGTGGGGTGAAAAAGAGATATAAAACTTGAAAGAATTTGCCTCATAGAATAATTTCTGAATTGTTTCAGTAAAATCCCCCAAACCTAAGCTTTTGTTCGACAAAAGTTTGTGACTATATTTAAAATTCATATTCCTGTGCAATTTGAAACCCATGCTTCCTGAACTGTTGTGTATCAAATTAGGTTGCTATAAACAGTAACAAAATGGGCGACTGTTCCAATAAAGGCACTGGGTTATTTAAATTTGCCTTATCATATGTAGTGTGACACTGTGAATGTGGCAATGCGTAATTTATACATTACCAAAATCAGTCTACTTTGCAGAATGACAAGACGCTTTTATTATTTTTTACTTAAAAATAATTTAGTAGTTATTATAACTAACAAATTTTTACTTTGTTTCTGTTCAGTGAAAAAACTGCACATCTCAGTGGGTATTTGATTTGTTAGATCATGCTCACGTAATCATGAGCAGAGTTTTTAAACCTTTGTTTAGTCTCTGGAAACTTTTCCAATCATTTAAGAATGAATAGGTTTGGGTTTCCACTAAGTTAACTTCTGCATCTATTACCTGAAAAAAAGTATAACCTCTCAGAGCAGAGAAGTTAGCACTAATGAAAGCATACTGAAAACATAGGTAGAAATGTGGGTAGACATGGAGTTAGTCAATAAATTACTCAGTACCAGTGGGTAAAGGAATGTTATTCTATGGACTTTCCAATCAGATAGACTTACTTCAGAATTAAAACCAAAGAGTGTAACCAATAATCACCTTATCCAAAAGACTTTGATGATCACCGTACTGTCTGTTCTGTAAATGTGAAGCTCTTTTCTGATGTGGTCCAATATTTGCTTTCAGTCCTCCTCTGTGGAGATTCAGTAATATGTTTGATACTTTCAACCATATTCTTGATGCATGTTTCAATTTTCTAGCGTACTCTGTCACTTTTTCCTCTTTGTTCAGTTCTTATTTTATTGAACATTTAAATTTTGTGACTGGCAGTTTACATTTTCTTAGGCCTTTCTGACCATACATCTCCATTAGATCTGGTCACAGATTTCAGTACTTTACATTCTCCATCTTGTATTCTCATCCTTGGTACTCTTCAGCTATCTGTGAACTCCATATCCCGTTTCTGCTGTTGATCTTCCATTAATTTGATAAGATGCTGAGTAGAAGAAAGATTTTGTATCAAAGCATTTCTCCTTGTAGTTGGACACAGAATTTTAAAATAAATGATGGGAATTCTTCAAGAAAGACAATATTTTATGTTTACGTGCAGCCTTATTCTTGAATGAACAAGAAAGGAAATGTAGCCCAGATTTTGCCAAATGAAAACAAAGATTTACTGTAAGTTCCAAGTATAAGGTTTTATCATTTAAAGATGATTTTTTTTTTTGCTTTGATTTGAAGATTTGAACTTTGAAATTCTTGGAGGAATAATTGCCAATCTTACAATATTTTTTTTCCACATAAAGGACTCTTGATCAATGTGTTAGGCAATTTCTCATTTTAAATCATTGAAGTCTTTGATTTTTATTTTGAGAGTTTGTAGGCTCATTGCAAACAAGGTCCAAGAAAATGCAAAGTATTTTATATATCAACAATATTTAAAATCACCTTTGTCTTACTGTTGTCTGTGCATTGTGTTCTGTAATTTTCAGCAATAGATACTTATTTTACCCTTTGGAAGAAGCTTCATATGTTTGACTACTAATAGGCTATCTTAATGCCTTGTGAGAAAATAAAACGGAAAAATATGTCTCACAGCTTTGCTGGAAGGATGAAGCTTAATGTTATTGTTAGCATTTGTTTCATTAATTACTATTTAAGTACAAAATACTGATGATTCAGAGGATATAGAGCAAAGTTAAATCAAGAAGATTATGTATTTTTTTCTCCTCAAGGCTGTAAAAGCAGTGACTAATTTACGCTTTTAGGTGGTAGCACAACATCATCTCGGAGACTCGTTGAGACATGCTTGCCAGAGATACTTCCTACGGTTGTCCAACAGCTGTCAAACATACTCCTAACCAGAGGCTTGCTTAATGCAGGGTGGGCTGTGTCTGCTCCATCTCCTTTTTATTCTGGAGAACTTTTTTCTCCTCCTGGATTAAGCAGACCAGGTTAAAGTATTCTGGTTGTCAGAGCAGCAGCAGTATTATGTGTTGTCCTCGGCCAAGAGTGCTGGAAGGAATATGTTTGAGGTAATTCCTGAGTGTGACAGAAAAGCCATAATCATGGCCATAGAGATTTTTAATACTCAGAGCACTCAGCGCTCTCCTATTTATTGATATCCGCTTTACAATTTGGGGCTACAGTTTTGGCCATAATGAAGCCATTTCCTTACACTGTAAGGACTTTTGTCAGTTCTTGTACACCAGAGGAGCTGTCTAGGGAAGAACTGTTTAAGGAAGAGGTAGTCTTAGGAAACACAGATGTATTGAATAATTTTAAACTTTCACATGTTTGTAGATAATTGGAGCATATTTCTTTTACAAAACTGTTGAAAAACTGCCTCTTAGATTATTTTTACTTTTCATTGAATGGAAGATGTATCTTATCTTATTTGAAGAATCCACAACCAATTTAGAAAACACCAGATGAGATGAGAACTCTTCATTGATACAGAACTAGCCAATTTCTAGATGAGCACAGTAAGTGATTTGCGTGGTTGCTACAAAATGTCAATATGTTAGACTCATCAGTTATCTAATCAGTAAGTTATTGTGTATTCTGACAGTCCTCCATGAAGACAGATTTGTTTTACTTTGCATACAATAAGTTGTTTCTGCAACTGTTGCTTCAGAGAATTTTGTCATCTGTGAAATAGCTTTTTCCGTGTAGTTTTTGCTGTATATTTCCATACTCAAACTGCATAGAAGAGATGATTAGTAAGAGTAGTTAAAACTGAATATATATCAAGAAGAAAATCAGATGACTAAAAGTCTTTTAAGTTGTGGTTTCCAAAAGAATATTTTATATCCCGTAGTTGAATGTTATGAGCCCTTTAAATGCTGTAACCTGACAAGACATTAAAGGTCGTCTCACAAAGTTCAGTGAAATACTGATTCAACAATGTCCTGCTTAATGCTCTCCTGCAGCACATTTCATCTGTATGTGCATTTGGTTCTGCAGTAATGAATATAAATATGAAGAAAAAAGATTTAGAACTTACTTTAAAAAAACCCACCCTTTGTTAAGTATTATTTCAGGTAAAAAATATTTGTTATTGATCTGAAATAACAATCCTACAAGAAAAGATAGCTTTATAGTTAAGGATAGTTAGAGAGAAGCAAGAGATACAAATCTGGCAAGCAAGTGTATTTGGTCATATCTGTGTAAATTATTCCAGATCTGTTGATTACTGCTCTGCTTTGAATATGAAGAAATACTAAAAAAAAGCTCTTTTGTGGGGGATATGTCTTTTTTTGTTAAAGTTATGGTCTTCCATGGATTTTTGTTAGGGCCTCTGAAAGGTGTTGTGTACTGTTAATTTTTATTTAACAGAATTTTTTTCTGTGATATTGTTCATACTCTTCTGTCATATTATGTCAGCTGTATGAGTGCTACCAAAACTGAAACAAATCTTGGGACTGGCATTCCAGAGACTGACTATAGCCTGCACAGTTTATGGCTTGAAATGAAGTCTCTTGGGAAATACCTCAGAACTGACAAGTGAGGCACCAGGAAAAAAACAAGCTCAAAGG
>NW_009259107.1:822863-850927 GCF_000687185.1 Egretta garzetta | reverse complement strand
GCTGAAGAGTAAGTGACAAGTGGAGTGAAAGGCTGTCCTGAATTAGATAAACATGGATCAAAACCAGAATGGAGTGACTGTAGAGGCAGGAAATATTTGGAGGAAATGTACACTCCCGGGGAGGATACATTCAGAGCTCTGACAAAAGGGCATTTGGGAAGCCCTTTTACTCCTCTAATGTAGACCTCAGGCAAAAGGACAGGTTACTAGCAGAGGTCAAAATCCTCTTTCTTTGTAATTTCCATTACTTGAAAGGTAAATTTGATTGGTAGGAGGGAAGCAAATAATATATGACTTTTTAACAACTGAAGGAAAAATATATGCTAAATCAGCCGTATTCTATGAGACTTTTTTAAGACCAAGCACTATGGAGCCCAGATCCTGCAAACCTTAAGAACCTACGTATATGTGAGACTGAATCACTGAGAGGATCTTGGTGACAGTTGTGTTAAAATCAATGTGTGCAATATGAAATTTCAAAACAATATACATTAAGTTCCTACATGTTACAAAACAGAGCTTTTTTGAAAGTGTCCTGATATGGATAAACCTGTAAACAGGTTTAAGTAACATCAAAACAGTATGCAATTTTGCTATTCTTTATTTCAAAAAATGTTTATATGTTCATGAATTCTGTGCATGTGCCTTGCAATGCTATGCAAAATTGTATTCCAAGACATCCAGGATGTTAATTGTTAAATTCACTTTCTGTATTGATATAGGCATGATCCTATTTAGTTTTCCTTCATTAACAGGTTTTAGATTTTTAAGGGAGATGTAAAGCTGAAGTTGTTCCTGAAAAGGCATAACTACACTAGGAATATGTAGGGACATCAACACCACTTCCTCAGTCATCGTTTTCCTGGTATAATCCAACACTACAATGATATAAAAACAATGAGCTCTATATGGATTGGCACCGAAATTAAATTACAATAGAAATCTCAGGTCATAACTATATTTAAAACTGGGTTTCAGTGGGCAAGTTTTGGAATTACCTATAATTGCGATGGAGATGTAATAGATGCCTTGTAGAGTTACCCCATTTTGAAGATACTTGCTACTACGAACTTGAATTATGATGACATTGAAATTGAACAATGTGATATTAACAGCATTAGGGCCAGAAAAACACAAAGCAACACTGTATATGTTTACCAGGTTTGTCAGCTGACCTTAAGAGTATATGATGTACTTTTCCAAAGATGCCAAATGTGCAGCTTCACAAAGAAGTTATTAGCTAATTTTATTTTAAGTAGCCATTATATTTTGATCTATTTTGGCAAACATATCCCAGACTACATCCAATTTTTTTTTTTAATCAGGAAAGATGAGACATGAATAGGAAATTGCCATAGTTTAGCCAATAAAATTAAAATTGAAATAACTCTCACCAGAACCTCTATACTGGAAGGAGTTGCCTATGTCAGTCGAACCCTACACTCAAACCCAAAAGTGAATAAGCCCCTTTTTTGGTATAAAAGTAGAGTGGATAAACCCTATACCACCTAGTAAAGTGGGTAAATTTATTGACTGTTTTGCTTCCTATCCTCTTCAGGCATATTTTTTTCTAGTTTGTTTCTCAAATGGCTGTCAAGATGCCTGCACTGCTCCCATACTTTCAAAAGTGTTATTACTGGGCAAACTTATGCTGTCTGATAAAAAAATATGGGTGAGTTAGTGATGGAAGCATATTTATGTATCTTGTATTTTCCAAACCAAGGTGGTCTCATAAACAACTTAACCATGATGTTTAGCATAAAAAAATAAAATCCATCCTTAATTTAGAGGCAATGTAAGATGAAAAGAAGCCTTGGAAGGGGAAGGAAGAAGAAAAGGAGAATATGAGAGGACATGCAGAAAGTCTGTTTGCAGCAGATCTTCAAAGAGCTGGAACTTCTGATAGGAGTCTCTTAAGCATCTGCATTTTCAGCATTCACTGGGAGAGAGAGAAGTTCTGATCCCTTTTAAATACATGCACTAATGATACATAATAAGTTAAAAAAATTCAAGTGCGTAATATTTTTTTGATGAAGTTAAAAGAGAATGTATTTGGTTAGAGTATGGGTGGGGAGATAGCAGGACAAAACCATATAAAGTTAGGTAAATTGATTACCTTGCATTATTGGAAGTAAAATATTAAATTGTAAGTTTTATCAAGGACCTTGCTATTTTCCTCGCATTGTTAAGGCAATATTTCTGTTTTTCTGATGATAAAAATTATTTTTTTGGCTAAGAGTCTTATATGCTTCTAAATGAATACATTGCTGCTTAGTGGAGATCATGACTTTTGCATGTGACTTTTTGAGTTAGATAGTTACAGACGTTGTAGGATGACAACTAATGCCACTCAGAATGGTTCTTCTTTTTCTATCATTGAGTTAGATGTCAAGTCTGCAGTGAACACAAAGTATTTATGTCTTTATGACATATTCAAAATATTCCAAATTTATCATCTGTTTTTAATGCTTCTGCCTTAATAGCTTGGTAGCTGCATTATATTGGTGCTATGTTCATCATTAATTGCTGTTGTTTTTATTTTATTGTCAGTTTTTATTTAGTAATGTTTCATTTCTTCTGTGTTCATCTAATTTATATACTGTAATTTGATTATATGACAACTCTAAGTTTCATTCTTTGACCAAAATCCTCCAGTGAGTCTCGCATTATTAAGTAGACATATATATTTAAACCAAAGGCAATGGTACACATCTTTGGCAAATATATTCCTCTCTTATCAGTCTATGGTGTGTCTAGGAAATCCCATTTCACACTTGGCTTCTCACAGTATTTCATAATCACACAGTCAAAAGATTTTGCATAATTGGCGAAACAAGGAAGTATTAAGTTAAACCATTTTTCATAGTGTTACTTAAATTGATGGTCAGGTTCTTTGCTCCTTTACCTTTTCTGACATCAGCTGCTCCATTTTTACTTACTTTTCCACTGTTTTAATGTAGTGGTATTAGTAATACTAATTTTATTTGCTTTGTGTATAAGGCAGATATTTTGATAAGCATCACAATGTTAAAAATAATATATTGGGTTACAAACACAGATACACATTTCTCATACTCAGGTCAATCTTGGGAGTCCTGTCTCTCTACTTTGGTTTCATTCAGCTGTGTTTTTTCTGTACAGCTCTCCACTTTCTCAATTAAAAATACCATACACTTCTTCTAGTTCTGTTACATAACACATCCAAGAAGCTGAGAGAGGCCTCTCTCTCCTTTATATTTTTGCTTTCATCCAGCAGCAGAGTAAACCCATATTTTATACTTGATAGAGGTTGTTTTAATGTTCAGCTTTTGGACAAGCAAAGTCTGATTACTGGGGCTTTTGTATATTTTTTTTGTAAATCATTCTGCACTACTCTTCAGTAGGTGCTAATTTATCCTATTTCAAGTACAGATTCTCTAAATTGTCTAGTTCTCTGTTTTTGACCTTTTGCCTTTCTTCTATTTGAATGTTTGCCATAACTGTTGCTTCTTCTGCTCGGAAATATATATTGAATTGTATTCTCAGTACATTTTTTTTTCTAACTGAAGAAATATTTTTTCAGTACTTCTTTTGAGCAGCAGATCTCATGTGCATTGTTGCTTTCCCATTTTTGCTAGCTTTTAAGACCTGGAATTTGAGAATTTATTTTAGGTCCATGTAAAATTATAGCTTGGTTTTAAATTGGTGAACATGGACTATTTTCTCTACCCCTCTTCTGTGGACCAGCTGATTACCATTTGTGAACAATTTGAGGTTTTTCCTAATCTAATTTCAAGACTGCAGCAGTGCCTCTCTTGTAATGTTGCCCAGTCTGTCCTGAATATTTTTTTTTACGGTTTGATGTGTGGTCATTTTTGATGACTTGGGTAATGCTCGTATGAGCTTTGGAGAGGAGAAATGAGAAGTCTTGCTGTGGATAAGGATGAGAAAAGGAGCAGAAATTGACCCAAAATTGTAATTGTGACCAAAATTCCTTTTCAGTTTTTAATTTTCAGTGAATGTACTTAATTTTGAATAAAATCAAGGCAAGAGATAAAGTATTGATTAATATGTTAGCCAATGTTATGTGATTTTAGTGTTTTGAAATCCAATGTAAACTGTGAGCCCTTTCAAATCCAGTGCTTTCATGTAGCATATATAATAAAATTTAAATGTGATTAATTAGAAATGTACCTTTCCACAGAGATGCCTGATGCCTGGGGCTGCCCCCGCTCCTCCCCGGCTGCCCCCCAGCTGCCCTGCTCCCTTGCTGGGGCCAGTGGGAAGAGCCCTGGCTACAAGGCTGTGCCCTGGGGAGCCCCCACCGCTCCCGCTGCCCCTGCCCACAGGGAGCCGCCAGCCCACATAGCGCCCTGGCTTTTTTTTCCTTTTCGAAATTTAATCTGAGGATGTGTTTTACTTTCATATAAAACAAGAATTATGTTAGTTTTCTTAGTTTGACAAAACTTGCAATTTAACCTTGTAAAGTAAATTGGGAAACAGTAAAATAATGAGACAAAGCATGAATTTTCAGCCAATGAGTATACATTAATAAATCTGAAATAAGAATTTCTCACTCTACAGAGGAAAAATTTGAGATGTGATTTAGAGGCCTTCTGTTTCAGATAGTTCTCTGCTTCCAAAAAACTGCTTTATCAATCATTTCTGTAAGTGAGCCTGTAAATTGGTGTGTAAATGAAGTGTTGTATCTGTTTTCTCCCTTGTTTTCTTTTATACCCTGAACCAATCCTCTGCAAGGCAGATTCATTTGTTGTTTAGTTGAAATGGAATGACTGCAATTCCACAAACAAATTGGGCCTCAGTTAGGTGCACTTTGTCATAAATAATCTCTGAGGAGATTGGATTTCTCTCCTTGCTGATGTTCTTCAGCTGTACGTTAAACTCATAGCTTCTTAGAGGCACTGAGTTATGGCTCAGCTGAATGATCATGGAGCAGCCTGCACCTGTCCTTGTTCTCCTGTATTGCAGGCATCTCTATTTCCCCAAAGCATATTCAGCAAAGTTTATGGTAAAAGAAACTACTAGTCCATTTTCCAGGATTTTTTTTCATTCTTTGTCCCAATTTTTTCTTATTCAACTCCATGATACACAGCTCTTTTAGCACATATTTCTTCATGATCTGGAGAGAAAAGCCATTTCATAGATTGGTTAAGGGCATTTTCCATGGTCAGGTCATCTAATACTCGTATTTCACATTCAGCAGTAGGCCACTTTGAAATTTAACAGCATGTCTTTATCAGCTGCA
Organism: Egretta garzetta; assembly: GCF_000687185.1. NCBI lineage: Eukaryota > Metazoa > Chordata > Aves > Pelecaniformes > Ardeidae > Egretta > Egretta garzetta. The sequence goes on along the minus strand of NW_009259107.1, from coordinate 845,682 downwards.
GGAAATGTCCTTTACATTTTCATTTATAAATTTTACAGTTATTTCTTTTGCTTTGCTATAGAAGTTTGCTCTCCATTTCAGTGTTCCCTTTTCCTCTTCTCTCAAAAGCAAACCAAAACTCCTTAGCTCTGTGGCTGAGGTGGCTGGGGTGCTTGGCAGTGTGATAATGTAATCCCTGCCTTTTCCCAAGCTACCTTCTGCAGGTTGCGTAGCGGGTTCCGGAGCATCTGCAAAAGTATGATAGTTCTGATCTAGCCATTTCTACACACGGCCAGTCATGCTGAGCAGTCTGAACTGTACTTCATTTAGATGGGATTACATAACTACCCCAATGATAAAAATTGAACTGAATGATTCCCACAGTGTAGCAAACTTTAAATCTTTACATATAAATAGGGGATTTTGCACATTTGATAGATGGCGTGTTCATATTTTGAGTGTCTTTGCATTTGATCTATTTCTTATCTGAAAGAAACCCCAGTATATAGAAGGATAGTAAAGAATAGTACACTGTCTAATTCTTATGTAAAATACTAAAATAACAAAATAGCAGAATGTCTTACTGATGAATGAGCTAATTTTTGATGCGTATGATGTATACGGGGCTCATTTAGAAAACTAATGAGATGGTTTCTCTCTGTCTCAAATCTTAATCAGGTGTGCGATCTGTTGTTGAAGAGATGCAAGCGTGGGATTTTAATGGCAATATCATCTCTTCCCTGCAAAATAGCATTTAGGAAAAAATGACCAAGGAAGCCGTTAATATAAATCCAGTTGGTAGGCTGAGGGTGAGTACCAGATATAAGGGGCAGAATGGCAGCTAGTCAGATGAAATGGTACTTTTCCCACATTAGCCAGTGATCACAGACATTACTTACCAGCTTCACCTAGTTTATAATATGGTATTTCAGTAGTTCAGAAGTAGTGAAATTCTGTCATGCATCATATATATGAGCACATGAACATAGGTGCAAGAGTGGACAAATACTCTCATCACTACAAATAGGACTGGACTGGACTGTAAATGAGCTATAAAAACAGTATATATCATCATTTGTCTTTCTTCTGCCATGTTGCACTTTGTATAGCTCAGGTTGCATTTCTGGTATAAACTGCTTCACCAACTGTGTCGGGTTACACATGGGTGTAGGTAGAGTTGGATATAAGTGCATATACTTGTCAGAATGAATCAGCTGGCTTTTTTGTATGTAGGCTGAAGGTGTAGATATTAACAAAAGTTAATATCAAGCAGTTTGAAAGCAAAGAAGAATAGGCCTTTGATGGAGGATTTGAAAGCTATGTGGCCAATCTGTGGTGGATTGGATGGGAAGGAATTGGGCACAGCAAAGTAGGCTAAGTAAGTGTGGTGTTTTCAAAAATTTTAGGATGGTGATATAAATTTAAATTTTGAAATGGCAGCAAAGAAGGACTCACCAGAGAGAGTCAAAGCCATGTGGTTTAACAACAATGCTGTTGCACAAAAATTGTCAGAGACAGAAAGCATTGGTGAGAGAATAGCTCAGGGCCAGAACAGGACCCTGTTGATGGCAGTGATGAGTTGCTGAATGGCAGTGCTTGAAACGTGTCTGAAAATAGAGTGATAGGCAGTAGAGAGATATTTTGGATAAGTGATGAGGGGATAGAGAAGAAGGAACAAGGAAAACAGTATAGGCCATGGTCTTGAAAGATTAAGAGAATAATAATTGTAATAGTGATGGAAAAAAGGGGCAGAAGGAGTTTGAAAGCAGAGATGGGAGAATCATCTGTTTAAAGTGACAGTGACATGCCAAAGAAGAGATATGAATCAGACATAGGAGATAAATTGGTGTGACAGGTAGGTTTTTGAGTCACCAGTAGATAGCTTTGTAAGCTGTGTGAGTGGAGGAGAGTGTTCACAGTCACTGCAATGTGAGAAGAACGCGGGTTGAGGACCAAGCTCTGCTTTATCATCATCATTCTATCAGAAGCAAAAATATTTTCTGTAGCAGAGTACCAATAACTTTTCTGTATTTATGGCTCCCTTACTAACACTTGTGTCTTCTAGTTTGGGAATGAGAGGAACAGGTGGGAATTTCTTTTTTATCTGACTCAAGTTCATGCACAGTTCTGTTTCTTCAGTGGCAGTGTAAGAAATGTTGTAAATAAAGATTCTTTCTTCCTAATTGAAGCAAAAATGCCTTTTAAAACCGTTCTTATTACACATTTGAATTGATCCATGGTTCTACAAAATACGAAATGATCTAACTGTTCCTACCTGAAAAGTGGACTTAAAGTAATGATGGGTTCCAGCCAGAGTGCTTTAGTGTAATTGGCAAGCAGCCATCCATTTTGCTCACAGTGTGATGTTACATTTGAATAGAAAATATAGAATCCAAGGTAGAGGATTTCAGAGTAGTGTAGTGGATTTTTTGTAGGTTAACAAAATGCTCCACAGTACGTATTAATAATTAGGTAAATACATTATGGAGAGAAAAATCTGTCTATTATTGTGAAAAAAGAAGCAGGATAGTTTTAAAAATATCCACTGTGAACTTTTTAAAAGGATTGCTGTGTTAGTCATGTGGTACAAAAAGGTGGGTTTTTTATTTCAATTATACATTGCAGACATTATTTTAATTTTATTGGTAATACTATCTTGCAAAATTGTTATATGTAGTTAAGACTAATCATTCTGTATATTAAAAAGAAACCAGAAATTTGTTCTGAATATTATATAGATTCCTATTTTCTTCACACAGCTTATGATTCTTATGGTACTCACTGAAGCTAATGACAATTACTTTGTACTGAATATCATAGATACTAAATATCTATGATATTTAGTTATGACACTTTTTTTCCTAGGTGCATAATTTTTAAATGTATTTTGATATACAGTAAAGGTCTTTGACTCTTCTGTGTGGTAAGATGAGCTAAGCTGAATGCTCTGGAGGAGTAGGGCTTGAGGTCAGCAAGTTCTGAGTGTTGGTTTTCCTTTCTCCCTTAAAGTCGTTATGAAGCTCCATAGACAACTAATCAATTCTTCACCTGGATAGTGACAGCTGACTAAGAGCGACTTAATTTTAATAGGCCTTTGAGTCAATTGATGTGGAAAGCTTACTGTCTTTTCTCAGATAAGTTCATGTTATTATATTTTATTCAGATTTCATGAGGTTAAAATAAGGACAGTGGCATACTCATTTCTCCTACTGTGATATGGGGCTCTAGTGAGGTTATTGCTCTCTGTTATTGTAAGTCTCCCTTTTGGAAAGTAACTGGAAACAGATAAATACCTTGTTTTCATGAAAAAAAAAAGAGAATTGGAATCACTTCTTTCAGTTTCACCTATTTAATGAGTGAGAAAAGAAGATTGCCTTATGAGTCAAACTGTAAGATATGTTATTTAATTTATTCACAGCAAAACTCTCAAAATTCTTTTGTTGGTACTCATCATGCCATCACTGTGACAATATGATATTTTTCCCTCAAATTGCCTGGATGTCTTGCAAGAATATGCTGAAAGATCTCAATTCTCTTGAGCAGAGCAAGGAGTTTCAGCAATTATGCTTTACTTGTTCTGACAACATTTCTTCTTCCGTAACAGACCAAGATTACTCTGCCTGCATTTCTTTACCTCTGTTGCATGAAACTAATATAATATAAATATTGCCCTGTAAAGGACCAGGCTTTTCTGATCTAATGTCATTATTTTTGTGTTTTTCTGTGATATCTGTTCATCTTTTCCCGCCACTTTTCTCGAATGCAATTCATACCTGTATGACCTTCTGTGCTTTAGAGAATGTCTGTATAAACTGTATATTCAGTAATATTTTAACCCTCTTCTCTATAAAAAGTTGTATAAATTTCACTTTTTTCTGTAAACTCTTTGAACACAAAGATCTTTAGAAAATTAATGACCAACTACCCCAAAAAGAGCAACGTGTTACAAGGAGATTTATTTCTGGTTGAGTTTTTCCTCTGTTGTTTTCTAGCCATGTAATGTTGTATTGATGGAAGTTTAGGTTTACTGGAACATTCTACAAATCTAAACTTCTAAATGTACAGGTAAGATGTAGAATTCATATATCAAGCAAAATGAATAAATGCAAAATTTAATTATGAAGATTTTTAGAGTGATTTCTTTAGAATTATATTTTCCTTGTACCATGTAGTATAACTTGCATGTTGGCTGACCACCCTAACTTTCTGCTCTATAGCTCTCTGGCCATTTTATATTAGGTAAGTTAAAATATCTTTTCAAAATCCTCTGTGCTTTTGTCATAATTTTATTTTTTCTATTTTTTCCTAGGCTTTTATAGGTTTTTGAAATAAATAGTAACTTGATAGATGAAAGCTTCACATTGTGTAGATTTGTCTTATTATGGTGATTCAATATTCTAATAATTTTATAAGAATATGAAGGGTAGAGACCTGTGATCCTTTAAGCAATAATGTTATTTTAATGGTAGGATTTTTCTTCTCAAAGCAGCTGAGTTAAGAAATATGGAAATAGTAGCAATAATTTTGTTGATATCTCACACTGAATATGTGTTAGTGAATAGGCTTATGTTGACATTAATAGCATTCCCATATTTATTTATTGGCATAAATACATTCCTGAGCTGTAATGTAGTGTATTACATTATTTTTTAGGCATGTTTATGTTGTATAAACAATGTTCTTTACATAGTGATCTGCATTCTTTGCTTTAGTACAAATTTAAACTCAGATTTTTGAAATTGTTTAATATCCACAGTGGGGCCACAATTACAGAAACCTCATAATCCATCTGATTTCCTAAACCCAGTTACAAAACCAGTCAATCCTGGACAGTTTCCACTGAGAAATAACCATTATGAAGGCTTCTCACTGCCGTAGTAACCAAACCTCTCAATACACTCACTGTTGCTCATCGGCTAAACTCAACATCAGAACTGAAAGTGCTTCAGCTATTTTGCCTTTTGGAGGCTACGTTGGTATATAACACAGACCTGTCACAACAGTTGTGGCATATTTTACTGGGTGTGGCAAGCAAGAGTTTCTGCAAATATGGTCTGCACAGGGATTTAACTTTGGGTATGTATTTGAATTAAAGCTTATGCTCTCACTTGGCCATTTAAAGCCTTTTATGCCTATTTCTGAATTAGGCATCTAACCTGCTTACATTATTCAAATGTACTGAATGTTATTAAGAGCCTTTTACTTAATTCCCTTAGGTACTGTGAAACCTTATGCAGGGTCATAATTATTAGACTTCTACAAGCACAGTAGATACTGCTCTATGAGGCCTCTTAACAGCATGTTGACTATTTCTTATCTCCATCGAATCCCATGGGACAGACTATATTTAGCTAACGTAATTTGAATCCCATAATTATAAAGATTAAAGATTGCACCAATAATATATTTATGTTAAGAACCTCTCTATTCAGGTTTCTGGCTGAGCCTCCACATATGGCTCCACATCTTGTGTAACTTCAGTTATTGCTTATTTCTGCCCTCCATGGGGGACCAGTTTGGTGTACATTTTTTTTTCATCTAGAGCTACTACAGTTGATCATGAGTAGTTTCTGTTTCTAACAGAAAGTATTATACCATGTAAATGTCATGCTTGCACAATTAGTTTAATTCATTTCTTCTGATGACATTATTAAAGTCATTATTAAACAGAAAACAACAGAAGAAAATACATTTTATGTGTGTATCTGTACTCACATGGCTTTCTGAATTTATTTTTATTTTATTTTTATAAACTTTAAGACAAACTGAAATAAGATGTCACATACTGGAACACTATTACAGAAGTAATACATACTTGGATACAAAGATAATGAAATATCTACATCTTGAAGAATTTTTTCTCATTATGAATTATTATTTTGGAAGAATATAACTTTTACATAGAAATATCTTTAAGAGTTCTGATTCCAGATTTTTATCTTGAGTTTTCATAGGCAGTTTTCCTTTTCATTAAGTTAGTTTCCTTTCTGCATGGTGGGAAACATAACAGGAAGTTAGAATATACATTTCAAGACAGAAAAAAAATGCAAGACACTTCTTCCTTGTCTGTGTTGTTATCACTTTTAGTTTTCAAGAACAGGAGTGAACTCCTTTTTAGGCTTTACAAGTAGGCTGAGTCTTTTCTGCTGAGTGGGTATTATTAGTATTTTTAACAGCCTCAACAGTTACTAGAGAAGATGTTTTAATGCCATAGAACAGTGATTGCTTGTTAGCCTCCTACAGTTACTATGAAATAAGCTGTAAAACGGTCTGGATTACTTAGAAAAATTACAAATGCATAGGCAGGGTTTAACATTCCTTTGCCTGCAGTCTTTCTTTTTCTGATAGAATTAACAGTCTGATTTTTAATGTCTAAATTATGCCAATGAAGCATATGATAGTAATGTAGTACAAGGCAACATCTTTTTGGGAACATTCTCTAGCATTTCAGTTTCCAAAAATTAATTTTTGCCGAGTACTCTTTTACGAAGTGTATGTCTTCTGTCTTGCCATGCTACTTGCCACTGTGTGAGGAGATGCTGCTTCAAGTTTGCCATCTTCTGCCCTAACATTACTGTCTTCGAGGCAATACCATTTGGCCACTGTGTTCACTTCCAAGGTTCTTCCTATCCTCCCTCAATTCCCATGTAAGGGTCAAATGCATTTGAATGGATAATAAATGTGATTGTACTGCTTAAAGACAGGAGCAACTGTGCTTCAGTGGCTACGTAGGAAGCCTGGGATACATATGCAAGTGAAGCATGTAAAGTAGTTGGTGTGAATAATCCTGAAGTAACTTAAAATACTCGGCTTCCAAAGGTCGAACCTTTAACGTGTTACCTCCTTCAATTAAAGTAGTTTGGTTACACACTGGTGGGTTGAAACAGCTGGTAACACAGCATGCTATCATTTTCAAAGATAAAATATAGCAATTCATGGTTCTTTAAGTATTGAGTGAATCTACCAGTCCTTTATGGGTATTTTCTTTTGCGGCGCGTGCTTGGAGAAACATAGTCTGTGTATCTGAAGAGACAAGTGAGATGTATGTCTCCGATTTTCAAGATTCTGCTGGAAATCAATTGCTGCTGATTTTTATCTGTCAGCTTGCCCTTGGCTCTCTCAAGGAGGTCCTAAATGATCCATCAGGGCAATCCATCAGGAGAGTGTTATTGGTGGTTGTCATTGTTAACCTGTGGTACACTGGTGACTTAAATAGCCCACAGTTTGTAGATAATCTCAGTGAGACAGATAAGGACAACTTCCACTTCCTGAGATGTAAAGCTTCCAGAAGCACGCAGAGCCTGGGAAAAAGATGTCAGTTAATTGGGACTACTTTGACTAATAGTAAGGAGTGGGGTAACTGGATGTTTCATGTGGATTTAATGAAAATGGAACAAATCGGTGGAGTACAGTGTCACGTTTGTATGAAATTCTTAACACTGAAAATGCTTAAAGGAGGAAAATGGATAAAAATATTTAAAAACCCAAAGCAACCATTTGTTTTGCAGTTTAATGAGTTGTCGGTTGTGCTGTGACCTCAAACCTTGCTTGAACTTGGTCAGAGAGTGAATATCCAGTATAATTCTTAGCATATGCATAATTGTGAGCATGTGAGGAATCCCATTAAAAGCGAATACTATTGTGTTGATTAAAGGTCAAAGGAGGCCACTTCAGCAGTCCAATGAGAGCCCCATGGGGCTGGGCAAGTCAGTAGCCATGAGGCACAAGGCTGAGCTGCAGCCAGTCCCTTGCAAGAACAGACAGGGGGGGACGCTGCAAAGCTTCCTATAGCTGTGGGATGCATGGTGACACAGCTGGCCATGTCCATGGAGATGCTTCTGAACAGCCAGACCCATATGAGGGGAAAACCCTGCTTGGGGCCCCAAAGCTTATTTGTGCATTTTAACAAAAATGGTGGTTTTAATTAGTAGCTAAATAATTCTGACATATCTATTACTTACCCAGTTGAATACGTATTTGTGACCAAAGTAGTATAAGAAAATAATCCAGGTTTGCTTTATACAGAGGAAGGACTCACCCAAAGGGCAATTTATCCCATCCTGGAACAGATATCTGAGGCAGGTGGTTTTAAACCCCCTTCAATGTACTGTCTTTCCTGGTTCAATTAATCAATAAGAAAGCCATGCTTAGCTGTAAAAAGAGCTAGCTCTGAGTCACAAGAAGCTCTTCAGTCCAAGAAAACACATGATAAACTACACATTTCTGTTCTCTCCAGCTGTTTCGGTTACCTGTATTTGACCTTTAACAACAAAATAATCTTTTAAGTATGCATTGCATGGACATTGTACAAGTAGTTTTAAAAAAATAATTCAGGTAATTATTTTTCTGTATTCATATATATTTTAAATACATATTTAAAAGTAAGAAATAAAAAAATATATGTTTTAGTCTTCAATATACATTCTGTCTCTCTGTATATGACAGCTACCTAGAAAATTAAATGAAAATAGGCACGTCTGATCTTGCATCCACATCTCATACAGCCAAAAAAAGAACTTCTATTTCCTGTTCTGTGCACCTTGGCCAGCAAAGCTTGAGAGTTTTCAGACATTTGTGTGACTTTAACTCCCAAATGAAATTATTTAATTAGATATTTGTCCTCATTCATGGGTTGAGATGTGTATCAGAATTCTAGCTGAGCAGAGATCCAGTGTTTTGTAAAAATTGTTGTTAGATGTTGAAGAAAAACATTTCTATTTTGTTTTCAAAGGGAGTTACTTTTCAAGTTTTGATATCTATACATGTGTTAATGGAAGAATCGCCCCCCTATTGTTTCTCAAAATTTAGGAGATACAGTAAAGCATATAAGCTTTACAAACACAGCCTCAACAGATCTGCACTTCTCTCATGAGGAATACATTAATTGTTGTGAAGTGCCTTGACAGGACTGAATGTAAATGGATGTGCATATAAGCTTTTCCCTCTCTGCTGGGTAATTAAAGCATAAGACAGAATATTGGATTTTTAAATATTCTTTATTAAAATAGAGAAGTGACAGAACATTGACAAATGATTACTTTTGGACATTTATTTCATTAAGAGATGAAACTGTGGAGACCAAAACTTTAGGAATATTTGGTTTGCTCACATATCTGAAGTAAATATCACCTGAATTTAGTTAAAGTAAAAAAAAAAAAAATCAGCAGCAGATGCTGGTATATGATTTTGATAATTTTTTTGTTTTTAAAAATCTTTTACAATGAAATTGAATTGGATATGAATTGTTTCTCTCCTCTTTTTTTTCCTAGCAATATTGCCTATAACATGGGCTCTTGAACAAAATGCAATTTATTATTGATTCTATTTTGTTATTCTACTTGAAAATCCAGAGATAGAACGTGTCAACAACATGTTCCTGCTACATCCAAACTACTTTTTTTCACTTATTGTCAAATTGAATCAAGAGAAGACTTGTACTTTCATGGACTAGATCCAGATCAGTTTTTCTGGTGCTATGATAAATTGGTGAGGAAATGTTTTCATCAATCTAATACTTTGAAATCCTGTGCACATTTGTCCATCCTATTGCTGTAACGCAATACAGAAATTACATAATTATCATGCAAGAATCACATTTAATAAGTATCTTTTGTAGTTTTGACTTGCTTTAACTGCCTCTCAAAAGCAATTTCTATACGCCTGTTTATCAATATTTTAAAGACTTGATATAAATAATAATGGCAGAAGATTTGTCTCTATTAAGTAAAATATGTATTTTTCTCTAAAAATAACAAACCAGAAAACTGCATTACTTGATGGACTCCATATGTAGTTTCAAATTTCCTATTTAAATAGTTGCATATCAAATGTTTAAATTAAGCATTTTAAAGTTGAATGATCTCTCTTCTGAGTAACTTTTTTCTGATATGCCTTTTTTTGATCTGAGATGTTATTTGATTACAGTGAAGTGTTCACCTTCCTTTATGTAGAATATATGTAATGAATAAAATTGTATTAGGCAGAAAAGACATTTATAGTAAAGACATATTTTAATGGATTTTTTATATCAGCTGTATTATAAGCTCTCTGTTCATAAATCACAATTCTGTCTCTTTTATTTCTAGAGCTGTTATATGCCAACTAATAAAACTAGGATTATTTTTCTGTCCTCAGAGTTAAATTTCAGAGGGATAGCAGATAAGACATTAATAGACATTAATTTTTGCTTATGGTCTTCCAAACCTGATAACGCTGAGATTTTCAGAATGTACCTTTTGGACCAGACTTTTCTGGGAGAGGGCCTTCTAATAGATAGAACAGCCAGTAAGAAGTAGTCATCTAGTTTTGATTGCCAGCATGTTGTAGCCACGAGGTGTTTCTGGTACCCTATATTGTTCTAAAAACACGCTGTTAACTTTAAGACACAAGAGTGGTACTTATAGAAAATGCAGTTGAGGCGGTTTGGTTGCAAATGAATGTAGATTTCAGAAGTCTGAATGAATTCTGCCGAAATTCTAGGAGTGGGGAAGGGATACATTAGCAGGTGAAAAGTAAAGAAATAAGAAAAAAAAGCAAAGTTAAAGTCCGATATAATGAGAGTGATCTGAGAACAAGAAAATATACATCATAATATAATTGTTATTTAAGAAGATTTGCCTCACTTTACTGACCAGTTAGGAAGAAAGTATTTTTAAACCAGAGCTGATTCTCACATTACGTGACATTTTAATCAAAAATAGTGATAGTGGATCTAATGTTTAATCTTAAAACAGAATATTTAAATGATTCTGACAGCTACTGGTATCTAAATTCCAGGAGTTTTTAAAATGTATGAAAGAAGTACAAAGATAGAGAGCATCATATTTAATATAGAGAAAAGATCATGCTACATCAAATTATAGGTTCATAAAAATATTATTGAATGTAGTCTTTAAAAATACAAACTGAGTCCTAAAGTACTTACTTGGGTTAATTTGTTTGTGTTATTAATTTGAAACCAGTACCAGCTGCATATTACCATGTTGGGTACCTAAGATGTTAAGTTTTCATCAAGTGAAATGAGACAGTAAAACTTGCCCTCTTAGCGCATGTATATAGCAACGTGAAGGTCTGATTGTTGCACCCATGAGTAGATTCCTTTCAGCTTTGCCTGGATCTGCTGAAAGTAGCAGTATTAATGAAAACATGCTGACACATGCTTTGTTATTGGCCAGTATCCCCAGTATGCACCAAGTCCACAGCAGGCTTGCTGCTAATATGTGCTTCTGCATTTTCACTGTTGATACCCCCTCTAGCGAGGTTGTGCTTTCCCGTGCCACAATGCAACACTCTTTTTGTTGAGGAAATACACTGACTATTCTTAAAAATAACTAAAATGCTTTTTCCATAGTTTTGCTGAAAGACTAGTTTATTAAATATAAGACAGATGTATATGAAAATCTTAAAAGCTTCTCATTAACAGTTGTGTAGCTCAATCACTTGAGAAGTGGCATTATTCCAGGCTTATGGGAAAGAAGCAGATGTAGACAGTGTAAATGACATAAATCAAACAGGAAAACAAAGAGGGCTTTGTTTGTTTTTTTTTTTTAAATTTAATTTAAAAGGACAAGTTGGTTTATTTCTTTAAGCCGTAGAAAGTCTTGAAAGAAAAACATAGACTTAAAACTGCAGCATTTGGCATTCTGACATTTTCTGTTCATGCATGTTCTTCAGTGCATAACAGTGATTTTATTTTCTTGTAGACTATATAATCTGAGGCATAGCCCCCAGTAGTAAGGCAATGAATGTTTAAAGCATTTATGCATAAAGCTGCCTCAAAGGATAATTAGGAGATTATAATGGTACTTGCTTTGAGATAGCTTATTAAAAAAAATCTATTGCTCCCCAGCTTAATTATTTGAGTAATGATAACATATTAGCAACCTCCAAATTTCAGTTACAGCCAGCTACAATTAAAGAAAAAAAAAAAAGTACGTATGAAATTTGGGATTTCCTCATGGAGTCCAACACGCTTTACTAAATTTTAATTTTAATAAATTTCTTTCTTATGTACTTTTCCACCCTATAATCTTAGAAATTCCATAACCAGCTATTGAGTGCTTAGTAAATGGCCCTCTGCTCTCAGGTCATACATGAATGCCAGAGTATTCTGGTGTGTTGTATAGAAGTTGCACATGCGGCTGCTCAACATTATTTCAGAATTGGCAGGCGTCGATGCTTCAGCTTCCGTTTCCAACTCCTGTTACAACTTCTGTAGTTGTGAATGCCACTCTAAATCTTTAACTAGCCAGTCTATTGCCACCTCAGTGTTGCAAAAATAACGGTATGCATGCTGTTGTTGAAAATTGCTGTTTCTTTGTGTTATGTCCCCTTTAGTTATAACAAAATGAAAAAAAGAAAATTTTATTTTTTTAAAGCTAAAGCTTAAGCTGTTTGTAGACATTTCTTCAGCTTATTATAAACACTTCACTGACATCATGTCACTCAGATACACAGGAAAGAGCAAGGGGAAAAATAAGTTTTTGTGGTTTTATACCAGGAGTCTATACCTGACAGCTTTGACAGCTTTGCCTTCTATAAATTAATTAGTAGAATTTCAGGTTGCCAATGTACTTCAGTCAATTGTTTACTAGGACATGTCTGGTGATGCCAGAATTTCACTACTTACTAAAGATTTCTCACAATTTGGAAACAAACTGTACAAAGGTATTATTCTTTTCCCATTTCTTCTGTAACAAATAAAATCAAAGAACAAAACACGCTTTTATGACACCAGAGCACATCTTCCCTGTCTAGTCCAAAACTGTAGAAAAAAATTAGACAGTGCTTCAGGAGCAGTATTTTTAAATTTCTGGTGCTTAACTATTTAACCATGGTAAAAGAAAAAAATAATAGTACAGAAATTCCTTTTTGTCTTCCCCTAAAAATCAGTATCAGTCTCCCGGTTCACTTTATAGAAAAATGTTGATGTCCCATCTTTCCATTTTGTGATCTAAGAAATTGATTGTAAAACTCTCACTGATGTCAGTAAGGGGCATGATATTAATATGTGAGAAATATATTAGAATGCTTTTTCCAGGAAAATTTGAAGAGCAAGAGAAGCACCAAAATTGATGTATAACAGTATATATTACCTAACTCAGTGTGATCACTGATAACCACTTTGTAAAGCTTATATTCTTACATTCTCAAAAATTGAGTTAGCTGTATCAGTCTAGCATAGTCATTAAATCTTTTTTCCTTTTCCTATGATTTTCACAATCATATATTGTCTATATCGGTGAAAAGAACTTCATACCTTTATTAAAACCTCAGTATCTGCATTTATATTTATAATGTTAGAAACATAATATTGAAACCTGCAAGTTGTGAAGGATAAAAAGTCATGTTTAAATAGAGAAGCTGAATTACTCCTTCCAAGATCCAATAAAAGTGAAAAGCATTCATTATAAGAATAATAAAAACTTATGAGTCCCATTTTATTAAAACTACTATCCACTTTCCTGATGGAGCTGGATTACATAGAGGATAAACCAGTGACATTTTATGTCTTGCAATGGGGTTTATATCTAAGGTGAGGTTCTCCTGGAATTAGATTGATGGTTTTAATGTGAATCCTAATGGATGGGTTTTTATGTTGTAAGATCGCGACTCCCAGTTCAACACGAGCACCTTCTTTTCATAATATCATTCTGCCTCTGTTTGTATTGGCACAGAATTATTTTTGTCTCTTGATTAATGAATGGACAAGCACTAGCTTTTTGGAAGTAAGATATTAACACTTTGTTTACTAAGTCTGTGTGTCACATACAATGCAGTTCGTATTTGATATCCATGTTGTTTCATAATCTATGCTAGATATTTTCTTTCTTGTTTATAATGTATCAGTCTGACAAAAATTACCACCAAGGCTAGTTCAAGTTTGACATAAGGGATTTTAATATTAACAAAAAATGTAATTTCCAAATATATTTTTACTGAAACCATTTTTATATCTATATAGCAGGTAAATGTCAGGTCAAATTAAAAGAGGTCAAACTGGTTGAAAATGTGAAATTATCAAATCCACACCAGGTTTTTTTTTGTCCAAAGAGGTCAAACTGGTTGAAAATGTGAAATTATTTTGTATATATCAAATCCACACCAGGTTTTTTTTTGTCCATGTTTAATGAAGTGCATTGTATCATCATAATAATTGGTAAGTACAGCAGTGGTGTCTCTTGTCACCGATATGACTAACTGAACTAATCCATTGAATATTTTTAACCCTTTGAGCATCCACATACCTTGACTGAGCTATAATGAAGTTATAATGACAGACAAGGAAGGAAAGAAAACAGAACATAGTGATGGGGAGGAGGACACTGATTTAGATGGAACAGATAATGCAAAAGAGTCAACGACTGTGTACAAACAGCCCTACATTGGTATGAAAGGAAGAAGAATGAGGTCCAAAGGAAAAACTTTTTTCTTAGTTTGAAAGAGAGAAAAGCACACAAAGTTAAGAAAAATGTATCAGCCAAGAGTAGTAAAAATTATTTTCCATGTCAGTGATTGGACATCTACCATTTAAGTAGTCAGAAGTCTTCCCTTTAAAGCATTCCAATAACATCATTGAAAGCTGCACATTTTAAAATATTTTGGTGTATATAAAATGACTAAAGAAAAAAGGTAAGAAAAAATGCAAAATTCTTTTTGATCTGCTGGTTTACCACATAACATGAAAAGCAGAAAGGGTCCATTTTTCCAATGACTATAACTGCATTACCAGTTGTGGTGCATTGGGACCTTATTTTTGGTTTGGGTATTTATGACTGTAAAGCTTAAAACAAGCACATTCTTTAAAGACTTATTATCTTTACAGAGCAATATAGGAACAAAAATCCAAAGAAAACTATGTGTCACAAATGTGCAGCAATTACACAGAAACTGGAAGCTTGGACTATTAATTAGCCTATATTGAATTGCTTTGCTGTTCATTATGAAATTTAGAAAATAACTGGATGAGTTCTAGATGCTGTTTTTGTATAAAATTGCTTTTCTTTCAATTCAACATGATGTAAACAAGCAAATATAAACCACAGAACTATAATTTAAAGCCAGTTAAATAATGGATTAAATAATGTAAAGGTGCACTTTCATGTGACCAAAGGTGAAGAAAATTTGATAAAAATTTGGTAAATTGTTGAGTCTATCATCATTAATTAGCATAATAGTAATTTTATGTCATCAGAAGATCTTAGAAACTGTCTGCCGTGTCTTTTAACATTTGTAGAAACTTGATGTCGTGAAATTGGTCTTCAATTGGTTTTCTATCAGCCTAGTTTGTACAAGATGAGCAGTAGTAGCCATCAGATGAAATACAGACAGGGTTCCAAAATGCATCAGATATTCCATGGGTAATAATGGGATTTCAGTTCCTCCTGGCTGTATCACTTAAAATCACAGTAAATAAGCTCAGACAGACAGTTGTAATCAAAGCACCTTTGATACGCACATCATAGTAAGTGTGAAGAGTAAAACTGAATTGTTTACCCAGATAAGTTTAAAAATATTCTAACATATGACAAATATGAAATACTGATTTGTTTTAACAATGACTGGCTAGGAAAATAGCCTCTTTCAGATAAAAGAAAATTTATGTTTAGATCATTTCAGTACACAAATACTCATGGTTCATTAAAGGGAAAAGGAATTATCTAAAATTTGGTACCTATTGAACCTCAAAAAATTTGTGAATAAAGTGTTCTCTTAGATTTTATTTCCTAATCTGGATCATTAACTGCTTCAGCATGAAATCAGTGATTATATTTAGTGTTATTATGTGAAATTCTCCACTACTTTCATTAGCTGATACTCCAAATTTGAGTCATTTCTTACTGGAACACAAAGCTTTGTGACTACAGCTAACTTCCTTTCGTAAATTGAGTATGACATTGTGAATATGTTAAAATATAGTTTACTAGTTAAAAGCAAAACAAGTATCCTTTTTAGTTTATCTGTTATTATTTTTATATTTTTCATATATGTGTATCATTATTGCCATACAAAACAGCACAGAAACTCAAGAAAATGAGAAAGATAACCTTATCACATTGTTTTAAAGTTCCCGTATATGTGAGAAAAAACCTTGAAATCATTTTAAGAGTGTTATTGGTGAAGTGAGAAATTTGTGACACTGTTTTCAAGAGATGAATGGTTATGGAGATGATTCAGTATAGAAATAGCTCTTTCTGAAAATTAAGCATCTTTAAGGTGAGTCAGATTGTACTCTCCAAATTCTGCTCTTCTTGGCTTTTGGATATAAGCTGCTAAAGGCAGAAAAATGGTATAATTTAAAGAGATGCACACAACTCTGTGTTAAGAACAACAGCGGAGTGACTTGTGGCTTAGTACTTGATTTGTTCTCTTGAGGATCTAAAGGTTAAAACAGATTGGCATGAAGTGTAGCAGGAGGCTGAAAACAATGGATAAAATTTTTAAATTGTATTGAGGGGTTTGGGCTATGAGGTCTGGAATCAATTGTTGGCTAAGGAGCTACAGTAAAGATAATGACAGGGCTATGTATAGTATCTACAGCTGTGAAAAATAATATAAGGAGGAGTGATTTAGGTATTAGTGGAGTTTAAAAAGCTAGTAAGTATAGCACGATGTCAGGAATTCCGTCCACATCTAAGAGACAAGACCTCCTGACTTCCTATGGTAATGATAGTGAAGTATGATTCTCAATGTCCTGAGAGAAAGGTTACATATACTTTCCTCCAAAGTGCTTTTTCTAGTAATTGATTATCCATTTCTTAGCCTGGTTTTTTTTCTGAATGCTCTAGAAAAAGTACTGTGGACATGCAGCCCGAGGGTCTCTGCTCTCTCTTATTTCAGCTGCAAACCTTTCATGCCTTTGACAGGCATTGACTATCGTGGAGTTTCTATCCAGATTCTACCTTTTATAGTGTACATTTCTTGCCTCCATTTCCACTCCTGTGCTTTCCAGGTTCTCTGTAGTACTGAAAGCTGGCAATGAGTATTTTCCACCATGGTCTGGCAATATGTAGGAGCCACGCAGAGTTTTCAGGAGCAGGCAGGGGAGCCAGTTAAGCAACAAGATAGAGTTATCCTTGTCTTGGCAGTCCAAGACTCTTCCTCTGCCCAAATACTTTGTTTACCTGTGATAAGCGGTGGTTCAGGAGACGACTGGCATATTCGCAAACATTTGCAGTACAGAAGCTTGACAAGTGCAGCATATGTGTAAAAGAAAGTAAATTTTTGTACATATTTGTACAAATGTAAATTTTTGTACTGTGCTTCTTAATGAAAAGAGTAACACCTCTGTGCAATGAAAGAACAGTTTTTTCATCAAAAATCTATTGGCATAGAGTATCTGGAGGCTCTTAGAACTCCCCATGTAGTCGTCATGGCATACAGATATGTTATTCTCTAAAACCTAAAAGAAGGTTTAAAAAAATGAAAAATGTAATTTATATCAAAAGATAGCAATTTCAGGTTAGAATCAGTTTGCTGATCCTATCTCATTCTGGCTAACTTTATTTCTTTATCAGAATAATTCAAAAGGTGAATTTTTTAGAATTCTAAGTGAAATATTTTTTGAATTTGTGAAAATTTGTATTCTTTCCTGTTTGACAGAAAACAAATTATGAAATGTTAAAAATGCCTTTTCAGTAGAAAATCTTTCTAATAACTTCTCATCGCAGTTTGGAAGTTGATCCTGAGAGATATTTTAGCTTTTATCGTTGTCTGTGCTGTCCATCTATAGTAATGTTTTATGCTGGGGAAGCCATTTGTGCAGGCAACTGTTGAACAACAAAATGTGAAGAAGGATTGTTAGTTTAGTTAGTGTTTTAGTTTTTGTTGTTACTCTAAAAGTTGTCACAAAGTAGCGCTAAAGCCTTGCAATGGACAGAAAATCCTAACATGAAGAATTTGGCTTTTAAGTACTTTTCTCTTCCATCTACCTAAATTTGCAGGCTTTTTTTTTCAAGTTGTACAGAAATGTATCTCTGGAACTGTCTTACTGTGCAGACTGCTTGCCTTCATTATGCCACTACTATGTCTTGTTTTGATTTCCTTCCCTTCTCCTTTCAACACTGATTTCTTCTACTTTTTCCACTGTGGACTGAGTGGAAGACTTTGTTGTGCTCAGGTGTTGCACAGAGCTAGAAGCCAGGTTTCTTGCAAAGTTATGATATATCCCTCTAGACATTGCAGCTCCCTCCCCATTTTCCCACATTATCCTTCCCACTGCGGTATGCTCATCTCTTTTCTCTACTCTCTACCACAGGAATAACTCCATCTCTTCCTCAGGTTGCCACGGCCTTGTCACCCCATAGTAGTTTCCATCCAGCATATTGTATAATACCCACCGCTGTGTTGTGAAATCCTACCTAGGGTTGTGGAAGGGGCAGAACTATGCCATGGCTCATCTGGCCACAGTGGCGGCCATGTGGGAACACAGAATGAGTATGGTCACTCTGTAGTCTTTTCCCATGAGGGTCATGAAGTGTATCCTTTCCCCCACTGTTAATTTTTCTTACATTTGCAAAAACTTAACATTATGAGGCTTAATACATTGACGCTTCATACTGCTCTGCTATATTAGGTGAAAATTGTTCAACAAATTAAAAGAAAATTTTCAAAAGGGTTGATCTGTGGAGATGGGCAATGCAATCGTATCAGAGTCAATTCCTTTTTTACTTCATGAAGAAAATCCAAGATATAAAGATATCAATTTTGGCTCAGGATGCTGTGGACTGAAAATTGCTCAAAGCTAGAAACATTTTCTATGATAGTTTGAATGCACAGCTACCCTGTTATTATGCTTTTCCCTAAAGATCCATTTTGGCTGTAGTCAGACAGGATACTGCTTTAGGTGGAATACCCTTACTTTCTTAAACTAAACTACAATGACATTGGTAAGTCAGAGTTTTCATTTTGTTACAAGTTGGAGAGGAGGCTGGTGGACAGATAGGAAAAATGATGTAATTGTGTGGTAACTTTATTAGACCTGGGCCCCAAATCAGCAGAATTAAAGACTATTTGGGAAATACAAGGAAAAGAGGGATGGAAACAGAATGGGATGAGTAGATTGTACATTGAGCAGCCCTATAGAGAAGGACTTGGGGGTACTGATGGATGAAAAGCTGGACATGAGCTGGCAATGTGCACTTGCAGCCCAGAAGGCCAACTGTATCCTGGGCTGCATCAAAAGCAGTGTGGCCAGCAGGTTGAGGGAGGTGATTCTGCCCCTCTACTCTGCTCTGGTGAGACCCTACCTGGAGTACGGCATCCAGCTCTGGAAAGACAAGGACCTGTTGGAGTGGGTCCAGAGGAGGGCCACAAAAATGCTCGGAGGAATGAGAGAGTTGGGGTTGTTCAGCCTGGAGAAGAGAAGGCTCCAGGAAGACCTTATTGTGGCCTTTCAATATATAAAGGTGCTTATAAGAAAGATGAGGACAAAGTTTTTAGCAGGGTCTGTTGGGATAGGAAAAGGGGTAATGGTTTTAAAATAAAAAGGGTAGGTTTAGACTAGACATAAGGAAGACATTTTTTATAATGATGGTGGTGAAACACTGGAATAGGTTGCACAGAGAGGCTGTAGATGCCCCATCCCTGGAAACGTTCATGCTCAGGTTGGACAGGCAACCTGATCTAGCTGAAGATGTCCCTGCTCACTGCAGGGGATTTGTACTAGCTGACCTTTAAAGATCCCTTCCAATCCAAACCATTCTATGATTCTATGATTGTACATGAACTAGTACTATAACCTACAACTAAATACATGGTTGGACTCTTGGGACTGACCGCAAAAGTAGGAGGTCTTGTCATCTGACTTGAGAGCCTTCAAAACCATTTTGTTATTTCAGTCTGTTAGAAGCATTTTATTAACAGTATGAATGTCTGAGTAGCTGGTTTTGCCTTTGGAGCACTTAATGAACATTAAGCACTGTTCACAAAAACCCAGTGTGATAGGTAAATTACTCCCTTCTTAGCACTTTTTATCATTAGTGGAAATTATGGAAAAAACCTATTAGATTATTTGTCCTTCTAACTTGTCGGGTAGTTTTTTCTTTTACAAGAGTTTTTTTTTATAGAGCTTTTTTGATCATTGTAGTTCTTAGTAATTTCACATATTGGCAAAAGCATTTATTCTATCTCTGTGTTCAGTCTTTTTATTTTTTTTTTTTTTTTTGACATGGCTCGCTCTCTGTTGGGATTCACATGTACGCATATTCTTAGATTTCCTTTGTGCCTAAAAATAGTAATACTGCCTGTTCTTAACCTATTTTCCCACATTATGCCCTTGTAGATTCAGATTCACTTTGAAGACTCCTTGAGTATCTAAACTCTTCCTCTACAGCTAGCAAGTTGACCTACACTCATACTTTGTTCTAGTTATTCAATGAACACCAGTTATAGCTCACTCTATATGCATTTGTCATTTTTAGAAGCTGTGTGTTTGCTTTGTATTTCTGAGTGATATGTGTAGACTATTGTTGCCCCTCTGTTTAGCTTTCAGGTGGCATTCTTGTTAGCTCTTCTCCATCTGAGTGATATCATCTAGAAAGAGTCATCATAATCTTAGTCATAAGAATAACTTTTTATAATATCTCATTTGAATATAATATAAATTTGGATGACTATATATTTTCTTTTCTTGTCATTCAGAATTGATCCGTTAAGTCAGATATAGACATAATCCCTACCGGGCAAATTCTGCACAGAGAGAAAAGTTAATATAAACTGAAATTCATTCTCCCTGGTAAGTATAGCTGGCATAAGTGTTAGGTATCAAATAAATAAAAAGAGTCTTTTCTCATTTACCTCAAGAAGATTTGTCCATAAATTTTATAGATCTATAAAATTATCTTTATAAATTTTCTAAATCGCTATATAAAGCACCTCTCCATAAATTGTAAAATCTATAAATTGTAAATCTAAAAAATGTATAAAAATATAATCTTGACATGTTAATGAAATGATATTTGGTAGCAGAATTCTAGCAAGCTCTTATGGTTTCCTAAGAAGGCCAGAGCATTGAAGAGAATCTGCATTGACCTTCTCTTTATAGGGAGCTCCTGAAAAAGACCAAAAGATTTTTAAACTCACAAAACCAGTTTATACTGGATAATTATTTTTAAACAAAAAAAAAAAAAAAAAAAAACCACGTGGCTAGGTTAGGCAAACCAGAATAAACAGGGTTTCAGTATTACTCTTCCCATCTACAGTGAGTCTTTGCAAGTAGGTCCTTCAATTCATCCCATGCTTGGTTTCAACTACTACATGGCTTTCTGGGATGAAGAAAATTCTGAATCATCCCCTCTGACCCTTACTAATTTTCTTTCTCCTCTGGTTCCTGGTTGCATGTGCCTGCTCCCTTTGGCACTCCCTGCTCTGCCATCCCTCATTGCCTTTGGGACTATCTTCTGGCTCCAGATGGTTTTACCTTACTCACTCTACTTGAAGAGACAAGCAATTAAGAACACACAATAAAGTAGGTCACACCCATCACAGAAGCCATAATTTAAGTGAAAACTAATCTCTGGTCTATAAACTTTGTATTATATACCTGTGAGCAGAGGAAGATTAAATGTATATTGCTATTGATGATCCTTTTAAGACTGAAGTCCTGAGAAACTCATCCCAGTATGCTTTCTTGGAACACAAGAAATACAGTTCCACGGTCAGCATTTGTAGGCATTAAATGAATGTACAATTTAGCATAAAGTTGCTGATTCTAGTGTGATTCTTTATTTTGACAAATTAGCAATAAATGAGTTCAAATAAATTCTGTGGGTAATTACAGGGAAAAAAATTATCAGCACAGACCTCACTGAAAGCTTATATTTAGAAATGTCCACTAAATAAAACCTAATGATTCACGTATATAACTTGACATGTTGAGGTTAATCTACCATAGCAGTTTATATCTGTGCAAAATTTGGGTTGAGAAAAACAACCATCGATGTTTGAATATAATTCTTTGAAATAATGTTAGAACACATGAAAAGCACCAGCACTTCTGGTGTCACAATATGTGGAACGTTATTTAGTGAATCTGTTATAAGGCGAAAAAATTCTACTACTAGCAGAATGCCCCATTTATTTGTGCCATATCACTAATGATCAATGAAAAACCAACATAACTAAAAAAGAAAGGATCACAAATGTTGCATTTTATGGGGTTCATGTTTATTTTTATCAGTCTCGGTTACTTTTGTTTTTTCCTTGCAGTAAGTGGGTTTTAAGAAGTAAGGAATTTTCTTGACAGAATGAAGATGTAAACAGTATTTAAAACCAAAATAAAGTCCCATAAATCTGCTCAAACCATAACATATGGAAGAAGAAATGTGTTTCTGTCCCTAGTAAATCTTGCTTCCAACAGATAGGACTTCAGGGACTGAGCCACATGTGGCATTTGTATTGTTTTGTTTGGTTCCTCTGACCTAATTTAATATCCATCCTCCATTAATTCTGGTGACCCTTTTTGTACCTCTTCAGACTTTTGGTCTGTAAAACATCCTGTGGCAATGAGCTTCTCATGGTAATAACAGTTGTACCACTGATGTCAACAGTAATTCAAAGTTGCTTTGAAGTGGGAGTTTGTGGCAGGCATGTCTAAATTTAAATATGTTGAGGCATTTTCCCTTGACTTTGCTGTGCTCTGGATCAGGCCATTTTGAACTTTGCTTATTTATTGGTTTAGTCAGATGTCTATGCAGCAGAGTAGCAGAGTAGAAAAGCAATAAGAAAAACTCAGAAAATAGCTATGCTCTTTTTAGGGAGTGTTAGTGCAATTTTACTTGTCCTTAATGTTGAGCTAATTTCCTGTCTGGCAGGCACTAGCAGTATTTCACTTTTTCATTAA
>NW_009259107.1:820426-822847 GCF_000687185.1 Egretta garzetta | reverse complement strand
GGGAGATGTAGTAGATGATGTAGATTACAATAGTAATTGACACAGTGGTTTAACATGCCACTGGGATAGTGTATAAAGCCTTCTGCCTTTGAAAACTGCAGTTCAGCTACTGCTGCTTGGGAACATGAACAGTGACGGAATTTACTTTTTTCTAAGTTATTTGATGGAATCCAGATGAGAGGAAATGATATTTCAGTTATGTGAACCACTCACTGAAACCACCAAATAACAGTATGTCACTCCTTGCTGGTGATATTCCAGTCTAAAATTGGAAGCAAAAGAAATTTTAGTCTTAGATGAAAATGGCTGCTGTCATGGTGCCCCCCGTTCTAGCAAGTCACATTTGTAGATAGTTTATCTCAAATAAATTACCATTCTCAAGTTTGTCCATCATCATATTTTGGCTCTATGAAGAGCTATTGAGGTGCATTTATTATTTTCGGTTATGTATTTGCATAATGAGTATTTCTGAAGTCGTATTTTATTTGAGTTTAAGGATGAAAATCTCATGTACAGCCACAGTAATTTTTCACTTCTATGAAAGCAAAGTGCACTCAGGAAGTGCATTTCATTCTGTAAATAAGTGTGGGAACAGCCAAACCCGTTTATCTGCTGGCTGCTGTCTTTCACCCTATTCACTTACTACCCTCCTTCTTTCGAATGCTTCAGTTCACCCCAGATGCTGACTCAGCTCTTGTAGCGCACTAAGGTATCAGGAAGCCAACCTGACCACCAAAATAAAAGTGTCTTTGACAACTTAGCATGCTGAAATTACTGTGATGGGCCTGACAGGCATCAAACCCAGAAAAAGGGTAGGGAAGGGCAGGAACTAATCTCTAGCAAAGCTGGCTTTGCGAGATACCTGTGATACGTATTTGGTGTGTTTGGCTTAGAACTGCAACCCAAATTACATGCTTGGGCTCATCCAGCAGGTAGTAGTATTCAAAAAAGTATCTTTACCCAGCAAAAAGGACTGCATTGATCATAGAATCATAGAATGGTTTGGGTTGGAAGGGACCCCTAGAGGTCATCTAGTCCAACCCCCCCTGCAGTGTGCAGGGACACTGCTAACGAGATCAGGTTGCTCAGAGCCCCGTACTCAGAGGGGACGTCCTGCTCAGAGGATGTCCTACCTAAATCAGTTATGGGTAATGAGAACTGTGCAAAACCCAAGTGTTAATTTACATCATCAGAAGCAGAAATGCAGCTGAGAAAGGATGACCTAAAGCAAGCTTTTACCAGAAGTCAGTGTCCGTTTTTGAGGAAGAGATGGGACTTGTTTAAAAAAATGCATCTCATTTCTGGGTATCTGTTCAAATTATATAGAAACTTGCCAGTAAATGGAACAGAGAAATCACTCTGAACCCAGTCCAGAGTGCTAGATAGTTATCAGGCATTACTGTTTCACGTTTCTGTCACTAAATATAGCAAGAAATATCCTAAGCTGTGCATTTTTGGCAGAATTGAACTAATTATCTTTCACTTTAAAATTTGTGAAGTAGTAAGGACTGACAGACCCCACACATGTCTTTGCCCAAGGGGTTGGCAGTTCAGAAATGGAATAGAGATGGGGGACCATATACCAAAACCTTGAGGTCCCTCATAGATTGGTTGGGCTGTCTTTGGCTGAAGTCCAGCACCTGGTTTGGAAACTTGCTTGTGTGAGGTACTGGTTAGTGACAATTGTCTCATGTTGGCAACTGTTAGCCAGAACTTCCATGGCATCCACGTGGAAAATTTGAAATTTTCCCTCCCTTTCATTTAAATAAATGTTGTAAAAGATAAACCACACCTTGGAAATAAACTGTATAAAATCTTTGTAAGATTTTTTTTTCATGCCAGATTACTGTCATTATAGAGTTTGGTCAGATACCCATTCTGTTCTAAGTACCTAAGTATCTTGATTCCAGCCAGTTTTAGCTAATTAGTAGTTCCTATAAGTATGTTTTCTTCCATCAGGAAAACCATATGTTTAGGAACAGTTTTGTAGTCTTCAAAACTGTACATGTTTTCCAAGTGCTTCTGGACTCTGTGCTTGATTATTGAAGCATTTATGTACGGTGATAACTTTCCAGTTGTCATCCCCTTTTTGGCTAATGGTTGCATATCAGTAAATGAGGGTGGCATTTGCATGATGCTTCCTGTTTTGCTTCCAGTTACTAAATTCAAGAAGTACAGATTTGAAAAGGTGAGTTATAGGTGATTGCTTTTATGTATTAATGGTGCCTATGGAGGGTCTCATTAACACTCACAGCATGGAAAATTCCTGCAGCTACCCTACAGAGCACTGGAAAACATGACTGCTGAGCAGGCTTTATTGTTTATGCTTCATTTTTCTAATTTATTCTCTAAAAGGGTATTTTTGCAGCCTCCATATGACAAATAAGATACCATATGGGAAAAAAGAACTGGACAAAGGCA
>NW_009259107.1:819187-820354 GCF_000687185.1 Egretta garzetta | reverse complement strand
GTTGGGGTTTTCATTTTAATTGTATTCTTGTGAATGTTTAATTTCCAAACTGGCATTTGGTACATTATTAGAGCAGCAATCAGTGATAAAACATCTTGTTGCAATGTTTACACTTAGGAAACTAAATTATATATGTACAATGAATATATATATTTTATAGAAGAGTTATTTTTTCAGCTTTATTATGAGTTATAGATGGTCTTATGAAGGTATTCATCCAAACCTAATGCTACTGCTTCTTGTTGATATTTGAGGGTAATTTTGTAAATTTAAATTATCTTAATTTAATTCAAAATGACTCCTTCTTAGAACAAGAAGGAAAAATATTTTACATGCAAAAATAGTTTCTTCCCTCTACTATCAATAGAAGCAGGAGATACCCTGCAATTCAGTTCAATATGTATATAGTAAAGGACAAGGAGACCATATTCTTCATTACATACCACCATGCTTTGGATTGCTATCTACTATATTGGGTCTGCCCCTTTCTGTCTTGGAATTGCATTCCTTTATGTTTGCCTGGAAGAGCAAAATGGCCTTCTTGTGCTAGAAGTGATACCCTTGTTGCTCTATAAAATAGTCAACAGCAGTACAGCAGTATTTGGGTCCACATTACCCCAAAGGCATCAGTATTCAGTGACCAACACCCAATGTATTTGTTCATGAACTGGGAAGTTGTAGCTGGCAGCTGAGTCTGTAGCTGTCATGCCACTACACCAGCCAAAACTTTTTATATAGGCTGCTGAAAACCTCTGCAGCATAGCACACATTTATTTCAGACATAATCTTATCTTTTAAAAAGATTTACTACTAGAATGTATTTGGACTTTCTGGGTAGGAATTTTTTTTTTTTTTTTTCTTGAGAGAAGGGAGGGGAGGAAGCAGGCAGACTGCTATGTGCTTGGAGATGGTCTTATTTCTTCTCAAGAAAGCTGGAATGTCTTGTGTTGAGTTCCCTTAGTTTACATCTAAGGTCTTAAATAAGATGGGTGAGTTTGTTTCCCCACACTTTTGGAGCTCATTCATGCTTTTTTTTGTTGTTTAAATGTTGGTATTTTATGTTTTAAATTCTAATGTCCACATGAATAGTTCAGAAATACTTGTATGTCTCTCAGATGTGGCCTCTCTTCCTGATTATGACATATACCAATTGTTTAACCGATTAGT
>NW_009259107.1:773773-819177 GCF_000687185.1 Egretta garzetta | reverse complement strand
TCCATGTGTTTAATAAATAAACATAATCAAATTATGAATATTTCCTTGTGAAGGTTGAGTATTCAGTGTTCAATATATGTGCTGAGCTACTACATCATGATTTTGCAGATACATAGTTACTGGATGAAGTTACAGGTCCTTTACTGATTGAATTTGTGTGTATTTCTGTAAATAATTATGTATGTTTATACATTTACACATAATATTCTCACGATTTTTACTCTGTTTTTTAAACATATTTGTGGCTTAGAAAAAAGGAAAATAATTCCTCAGTTTTAATATAAGTGAGAGTTTGGAAGCTAGAAGTTGCCATCTGTTGCTGATAGCATGAAAATGTGAGGAGCCTTTTGATTCCAGGTATTCCCTTTGCACAAACTCTTAATGTTCCGTCTTGTATGTCTTGCGTATTTTAACGGAGAGAGCATATCAGAGAAAGATCTGCCAGAAGTTTTGAAATTTTATAGCTTGTGACTGTGATACAATGAAGATGGGTCCGTGGACTTGACATCCTCTGGGAAATTAGAACATCTGTCTGCATCCGTTCAAGAAAAGTACAAACCCCATAAAAAGACTGAGGCAGGTTTCCTAAGTCCTCCACTCCTCTTTGTTCTTAACTAATTTACAGCTAGCTGCAGTCTGGGTGGATCATTAAGCTTGCATAGGGCCTTTTTTTGGCATACAGTGATTAAAAGATCAGGTTCCAAGGTCTGTAAAGCAGAAGAGACTGAGAAAGATGTGACACTTGCAAATGATCCCTTTCATTTATCAAAACTTTCCAGGAATGTTTCAAATATTCAGTGCTTTAGGAAAAAGCCATTTTGGTGCTTCTCATCTAGAAAAGACTTTTTTAAAATCAAAATTTTTGTGGGTAGAGAAAAAATGGAAAGTAATTCTGAAGAAAAATTCTAATCCCCTCCAAAAAGTGTATGATATATTTTATGTTTGGGTTTTTTTGGTTTTGTTTCACCTTGGCTATATTGAAATCCATAAGGCAATCACTGTTGTTTATCTCTTCATATCACACAGTGATGTAAAACTAGCAAACTCATAAAACCCAAGGAAATATGCACTAAATTAAAGGTGGGGTGCTGCCACCTAAAATACATTTGTTTAATATATTTTTAATTGATTCTGCCATCATTTTTCCTTTCTTGGTCTGAGGCAATTAAGTGCTTTGTTACTTTGAGTCTTGTGGAATTATGAGGTTTTTGTAATCTGGTCTACTGAATATATTTCTAATATGTAAGATAAATGCTGAGAGTAGCATACATCAAAATGCTTTATTTCACTCAATTCAAAGAAATGTTTACTGGTGTGAACTTAATGGAGGTTTTATAGGTTTGTAATTATACAGTGATAGAAACTATCACTAAATAGGATATTAGCCAAATGTAGTTAATGTGTGCTTTAAAAATGCAACAGTTTTCTTGACTTCATTAGTTTAGGTGTGTCACATCTTAGCGCTACTCAGCGGTGCTGGAAAAATTGAATTTTGCCCCCCTGAGAGGAAAGATAAAATGCTTTGTTTTGCCTTCATCTAATGAATAGTAAAGTTTTGTTGAAGCAGAACAGCTGCGTTCTCTGTCCTTCTTTCCCCTACCCATTGGCACGATGGCCTCCTTTAAGTGAACTCACAGCCCCAGCAACAAGCCAGCCTTGCTTGCCTGTATCCCGGCCTCTGCAAACATCAGATGTTGGTACCTTGTGCCTTTGAATGATCATAGAATCATAGAATAGTTTGGGTTGGACGGGACCTTTAAAGATCATCTAGTCCAACCCCCCTGCAGTGAGCGGGGACATCTTCATCTAGAACCAGTTGCTCAGACCCCCATCCTGCCTGATTTTGCACCATCTTTGTGATGGGTTTATGCCAAAAACTAAACGCTAGCTCTAAATCTGCATTTACATCAAGAATCTGAATTTATCTGTAGATTTCAACTTTATCTAAAATATAAGAGATTGACCTGTATTTACCATGCTGGATTTGGTATGGAGAAAGCAAGAGAGAAAAAGAGAAAGCAAACATTTATTTTTTTTTTTTTTAGGAGCAAGTGCCTGCTATAGTAGAAACAAGATGTTTTGGATGTCCCACAGGAACCTGAACACTGAAATAAAACACTCTGAATGTAATAAATGGTTCTTTTCCCATTAAAAAAAATGCATAGACTTAAAAAAAAAAGGGGAGGGGGGGATGTTAATATGAGTTCAAATGTAGGGACATTGATTAGATGGGGACATAAGAGGTGCTTCACTCTGTCCCTGTGACCGCTGGGCATCTCACTGCCTGTTCAGCATCTCTGTCCTTTGGCTATGGAAGGACTAGATGAGAGCAACTACACAACCATGTGCCCCATAAACTGTGGGCTAGTTTCATTACTGTCAGCGCTGTGTCCTCCTTAGGGAGGGTGATGCTTCAGATCCGCTCTCCTCCTGCCATGTCTTGCTGCCTTTACTAGCCTGACAGCCCAAGTTATGGCCTTCCTTGATGATAGCTAAATATAACTCTGGTCAGACATATGTGAAAATATAGCAGTTCAAGCATCCAGGTATTAAATGGATGTTTTAGAAATAAATTTCACTAAATGGGAAAAAAAAACCCATACAGCTAGGTTGCTGATATGCACTGTAAATAAGCATGTGCGTGTCTGTTGCTGCGTGATTGTCTATCGTTTTGTACTGGTAATACAGGGAGCCAAAACTATGAGTGATGAACAAATTGCAGTTTGATGTTCAACTAATACTGAGTCATCCAGATACTTAAGTTGGCATGAAATCTTCATATCAGTTTGCATTGTTTTCCATAGTTGTTTTTTTTCCTTCTGTTTTCTTAACCTTTTCAGGTTGTTTTACTGACTCATATGTTCCTTTTCCCTGAATTTCCATAATGAGAGGCTGCAGATGTATTTAAGTCCTAATGGATGGAAGAGACCATTAGTTTGGAGATAAAGACAGAAAAATAATAACCTTTTTTCATCTTGCTTTTCAAAAGGTGGTTCATCCTTGGTAGCATGGTTGGGTTTTTTTTTTTAAAAAAAAAGATTCTCTGAAATAATTTGCCTGCTTGTGTATAAGGAAAAACAATAATTATTTCATTACCTCATTACATTGGCAGTGTTCTTAGCTTTGCAAATGTCTTGAAACAGCTGTATTTGCAAGGCAGACGTACGAATGTGCAGACGGAGGGAGAAGTTGCTCCACGCTATTGCTGCTCTAGCTCACCCCTGCTTTACATCACGAGGCGGGAAGAGACTTCATAGCCTTCTCCTCTCCCTCTCAGACAACACCGTGACTATATCTAGATCTTTAAAGTGTTGTACTTCATCAATCTTTAGGTAGCAAATCTGGATGATAATTCAAATAGCAGATACAAACCAGCTGTAAATCCTATGGATGATGATTTAATTAAAAAAAAAAAAAAGAAAAACAACAGTAATTTGATGATAAGAAATCATCAATTGTCCTTTTTAAAAGGTATTTTAGGCAGTTTTAATGCTTTGGATTATTGGACTGTGTTTTCACAGAATTGCAGAATCACAGAATGGCAAGGGTTGGAAGGGACCTTGGGAGATCATCTAGTCCAACCCTCCTGCTAAAGCAGGTTCACCTAGAGCTGGTTGCACAGGACATCATCCAGGCAGGTTTTGAATATCTCCAGAGAAGGAGACTCCCCAACTCCAGTGTCCTTGATCATCTCCAGTCCACTAATCATCTTTACCCTTCTCTGGACTCTCTCTAGTAGTTCCTCATCCTTCTTGAACTGGGGAGCCCAGAACTGGACACAGTACTCCAGGTGGGGTCTCACCAGGGCAGAGTAGAGGGGGACGATAACCTCCCTCGACCTGCTGGCCACGCTCCTCTGAATGCACCCCAGAATACCATTGGCCTTCTTGGCAACAAGGGCACACTGCTGGCTCATGGTCAGCTTGTCATCCGCCAGGACTCCCAGGTCCCTCTTGGCAGAGCTGCTTTCCAGCAGGCCAGCCCCCAGCCTGTACTGGTGCATGGGGTTCAACCTCCCCAGGTGCAGCTCTCGACACTTGCCCTTGTTGAACTTCATCAGGTTCCTCTCTGATGCTTTTGTCTTTAGCAGCTCGCTAACGTACAGAGATTAAACATCGATACAGTCTAGGTGTTTATGCAGGTGATTATTTCCTATTCTATTTGTTAGACTACATATAAACAGTAATAACAAGCCATAAATCAAAATCTGTCGTGCCTTTCTGCTGACTGAGAAAATACTGTATGCCCCAGCCACTCAAAAATCACAAGAATGCTCCTGGAGAACCATGAAATTAGCTTGCTGGAGGAAGGATACAGAATGTTTTCCCCAAAAAGTTTGTTTTGTTTTGTTTTGTTTTTTAATGAGGAGGAATGGAATTATTTTTAATTAAAGATGAGATTCTTGTTTCTTTATTTAGTTTAAATAAATTGTCTTCTAAAAATTGGATTATACATAATTAAATGAATATTGAATTATCAATGCTGTTAATTATCGGTGCTGTTAATAGAAAGAGATATTAACTCTGAATGAACAATTATCTGGTTTTTGTATTGGATAATCTGCAAAGCACCTGAGTATCGTATATTTTCTTTCCCCAGTCCACCAAAATCAGGACATATTGGAAGGCTGATGGATCAGCCTGTAGTATTTGTATTGATACTAATATTGTGCTGATGCCTAATATCCCAGTCTTGAAGCAAAATTCATTTTTGCTGAGTTCTAAACTAAAGCAGTTTCTTTCTGAGGAAAGCTGTCCTCTTCAGTGGACAGGATCAGATACATATGGTAGCCCAAGGGAACCAACAGCTTAAAATATTTATTTAAATTCTATATTCTATAGTGTGAAACATACTGAAAAATTGCCTGCTCTTGGCTGAATAAAGCTTTCTCTAATAAGTCCACTTTAACTATGTTAATATTTTTCTTTGATTTTTTTTTTCCAGGAAGATCTTTGAAAAACCAAAAGTTCTTCATGAGGAGGACTTAACTGTATTTAGCACATTTGCTTCACAGTGTTTTGATATTCGGGATCTCCTTCTCCCAAAGAATGGCAGTTCCTAGAAGAATAATTCAGAGACAATGATCATAATTGAATATTTAATATTATCCTTTTTCCCTTGCTAACAAGTGAATTCTTGCTATTGTTGAAGTAATGTGTTTTAAGGTATCATTTTTCTCTAGACTAAATAATATTAGTGATATTCATATAGATGTCTTGTCTTCTGACTTCCAGTTAGTCCAGTCAGGTTAGAAAAGATGTTGTAAGTGTGGTTCCCAGGATGTATTTGAAACACAATAAATAAATCTTAGGTTCCTCATCTTTTGCTCTCTGACTTAGCTGATTTTACTTGGTATTAATTATAAAGCTAACACTCTTGATCTATGGCAGGAAGGACTGTTGGGCTTTAACTTACTATCTGCTTTGAAAGAACTACTCAAGTTCATCTGAAATTTATTCTTAACATGCAGAGCTACTTCACAACTGGTTTCTGCTCTTGGGAACCTGATAGTATACACTTTCCCCAAACTATCCTGGTTTATTACAAAAGTTGCTTCAAAAATTCTCCCATTGGAAGTTGAGATACATTTTAATATTAGTAGCAAGATAACTGAATCAGCACAGAAATTATGAGAGGACTTGCATCAATTTGGAAAAAATAGTTTATTCTAGGGATCTTCACTTGTGTCTTTTGTTCTTGAGGTTACTTCAGACTAGAAGGCCTCATTTAAGAAAATAACAGCTTTTTCTGATGCAGAGGTGGAATAGGCAGCTCTACCAAGTATTCTGCATCTCAAATACAATTTTTTTTTTCAGGTGGTGGTTTAATTTTTTTTTCAAGTATTTATCTTCAGTCAAAGACAGTAATGAGAAACATATTGGAGCACTGTATAGAAAAGAGTGAAAATAGTTTATGTCACTTATGTTAATAATTTATATGGGAATGTATTAAAACCCCCTTCAAATCTGCTAAGTCTCTCAGTCACAGGAAGGGAATATTGAATGACAGCAGTAGAGAGGTATCATGAGAAAATTTAATTCAGGGACTCTTTCAGTTTCCTATTTTATTTTAAAGTTATAGTGCCCTATAAAAGAATGCAAGAAGAGGTAACCTGATAAAAATATGCTTAATTTGCTACTCTTAACTATTACTCTGATTGTGGTCTTTCCTACTTCTACTAAAGTCACTTAATACAGTAGCTTTAACATATTTTCATAACATTTCCTGCACTGGTCAAGAATCATTATAAGGTTAGAAAATGTAGCCTTAGAATGTCTTGATTGAGTGCAAAATGTTAAGAACTTATTTCTGACTATATAAAATATTCTCTTTGATTACACTTTTATAGAAAGCATATACTGCAAATTTTCTCCTTACTGGTGACCCCCGGAGTCTCATTTCTGTCAGCAGGTGTATTGCAGTACTTGATAAAGTACATAGTATCTCACAAGTTAATATTAAAATATTTTTGTTGTTCTTCTGTTTTAAGAACAAAATTAAAGTGTTGGAGATAAAATAGTTTTAAAAGCCAAAGATATTTTTTGTTCTTTATTAATTACTTATTGATTTTTCATATTTCTATTTATTTCATTTTGGAAAATGAAAACAGAATGCTGGAGTTTCTTTTTTCTTGACTATGAAGCTTTAATTTCATAGTCCTTTTTCCTTGTCATGCAAGGATTGGATTGCAAACATTAGGAAAATGTTTGGGTTGAAACTCCAATTCCCTTGGAATTTATTAAAAACGTAGCAACTGTGGATCCTTATTGGTAGATTATCTGGAATTAATTAAAAAAAAAAACAGTTTTAAGTTTCATGGATAATTAGCATAAGTCAGACAAATTTCACTGACTAGACTTACATCTGTTCTACTTTTTCTATACCTAGATTTAGATGAGAATCAATTTTGTAATGTAGAAATATTCAGTATGTTTAATAATTTTTGAAAAAAAAAAATTGAACTTTCTAATCGGAACTCATATCTGTCTTCATATGAAATTTCTGAATATCCAGATTCCTAGAAAACAGTTGGGTACTGCTCAGTATAATCAGAGAAAAAGTCTTAGTGAGTGAACAGAATAAGACTACACTATCCAGCTGATAGCAATTTTCCCTTATGAATGCCTATGTAGCAACAGTTTTTTGAAGTCTTGCTTGGAAATTGATTTCTGGTAAAGTCATAGTAAGCATATGTCAAGCAGAATAAACTTTTTTGCTGTGCTACCCATATGTACTACCAAAAGGTTGAACAGTTCATTTTTCTTATAATCTAAGCTTTGTGTGAAATCGGCTTTTTAAATACAAATGTAAATTTATTTGGTGTGGATTGGCCGGATTTGGAAGCTGAGGCCTGTTAGGGCTGGGAAGAGTGAGGCTGGAGAGTGTGAAAAATTGGACAGGTTGGGGAAGAGAGATCCAGTTTTGAATTATTTTACCAAGTGACATTTTTATGGATGGCCTCATCTAGGAGGCATGCCTAACAGGGAATGGTAGCCAAGAGGAAATTGATCTGTGTATAGAAGCTGGGCTATCTAACCAGGGAACTGTATATTCCTCTAATATTAGTTTTTCAGGATGAAACACTATTCTACTGAAGTCAATGAAAATGTTGACCTGGTAGCGAGATTTTTCTTACTACGTATTGTATAGAATGTAAAGATCTGTAGCAGACTGTGATCTAACCTGTGTGTACCTTTGATAGTTTAATATTTCTGTCTAGCTGCTTAGTTTCCATCAGTATGTCTCTGACTTTCTCAACCATGCAAGAATTAAATATACTGCTTGAATAGTATAAGTGCATAGAGAGGATCCTGAATAAAACTACATGCTATCCTCCTTCTCATCAATGGTGAGAAAAATTTCATCTTTTGTGGAATTCATGCCTCAGTCATATGTAACTAACCCTGAATTTAGTGTAGCGAAACACACACTCATCCATGTAGTGTGTTTCTACCTGGGTGAATCATTACTTAGTGATCTGTTTCCCAGCATTGGGTTTGACTAGGTGGAACAAATGAGTAGGAGAAAGGTCGGTATCCAGAAATGAAAGCATATATTTCAAACTGTTAATTAATTTAAAAGCATTCTTAAATATTTTTTAGTAGTTTACATATGGACTACTTCTTTGAATGTGTGTTTTCATTCTTTGTCCAGATAGTTTTGAAGGAACTGTATAAAATTTTGGACTTAGTAATAATTTATTACTACTCATTAAGTTTTCAGTCAGTGATAGGGTTTCTTGATTTTTTTGACGTCTGCTAAATAACAGAAGGGTGAAATAATTCTCACAATTGCATTTAACAGGACTTATGAAATGAATTCATTCTTGGAACATTTCTGACTTGCAACCATATATATTAGTTCGTGGTGGCTGTCCCATTATCAATGAACAAAAATAATGTGTCACCATAAATATCAAAGGCTCCTGTTTTATTCAGCCAATTAGATCGATGTTAAAATATAAATTGACAAGTTCAGAAGTCTTAAGTTCAGATAAGAGTAGTAAATGCCTGAGCAAACCTTAGAGTATCTTCTTGCTGGAGCTTAAGAAAAAAACCCAAGCCCCTCAGTCCAAACCTGTGAAGCCTAATGTATGTGCACACTAAAAATGTCCGTGCTACGCTGACACATTAAAAGGACTTTTAATGGCATAAAAGTTATACTGACATCTTTATAGACTGAAGCCTTTCAGTGACACAAGGCTGGAAATACAGTATCATGTGATGTTCTGGTCTTGAACACAGAAAACAAGGAAAGCCTGTCAGTACCTAATGGCTGTATATTCTCTTTGCTACCCCTCTGCCTCCATCTGTTTGCTAGAAAGATGAGGTGCTTTTGGATATTCTTAGTTAAGACAGAGGTTTTGTAGACTTTCATCTACACTTCCTCCTCACTGATGGTACCACTCAGTCTAACTTTATGTAAGCTAAAATCTGCATGGTAACAACTTTCAGTTTCAGAAATGCTGAGCCCAAGCCAGCAATTCTCACAGTGATGGTGGCAACTCTTGTAAAATATCTTAATGTTTTCAGGCCAAAAACATTCTTTAGGCAAAGTGATATCATTATTTTGTCATTCCCCGCCTGCTCCTTTTTCTGCATTTTCACAAAATGTAAATTATCCAATGTAACATCAGCTGTGAGGGGAAATGGTTGCATTTTTTAATTTAAAAAAATGTGAGCAGGTAAATGGCATCCTGTTGTTAGATCTCACATCTGTACTCATTGCATATTATCATACGGTTCATTATGATATTCAGTGGACTTCTGATCAACAAATTTGGTTACAAACATTCTGAAAAGAGAGCTTGAAATCCCACCATTATCTTTTGAGTCCATGGCAGGCATTTTTTACCTGCGGGCTGCTTCCTCATGTGAAAGCAAGCACATTTTACATTTAAAAGCACTTCAGTTTTTGCTTGGATTAAGTTTCTCTTGCAGCTGGCAAAGTCAGGATGACCTCAAGGCTTTACAAATAAATATGTTTGCTATGTTTTCATTTTACTATATATGGAAATTGGTAAACATAAAAATTTCTTTTAAAAAATAAAAAACCCCACCAAATATTCCCCAAATGAAAATAACCACAGATTAAAAATAACTTCTGTCTGGTATAACAACTTTATAATTTCATGTAGCAAACATGCAAGCGTAATTTTTTTTCATCTCATTTATAGTGAGTTTCAAATTTATAAAACATGGCTAGAAGTCTCCAACTTTTACCTCAGTTTAATCTCTTTGATTTTCAGAGCTGCATCTATAAGTAAAAGCACTTAGTGAAGAGCTTATCCCCTCATATTACCACATGGCCAACATTTATGAGATGATTTTAATTTGGCCAGTTATGAAGAGGAGCAAGATAAAATTTAACTGTGTAATCAGCAGTGAGTAGTCTGTATGTAGTGAAATTTACTTTTTTGGTGAGCAGACACAGTAAACAAATTTGTGTTTTTTCTTGATTTGATTGTGATTGATGGAGAAAATATCAAAAAATACAATTAAGGAAGAGAACATACTTTAGAACATGAAGCACAATGTTAATGCAGTTCTTCACTTCCAACAAAAGTGTGTGTGGTATAGGATTGTTTTTCTTTAAATTCCCATTAAATTTCTTTGTAACATCTTTACAGATTTTTTTTAAAATGATAGGGCCATTGATGCAATTGTGTAGTATAAACTGTTGCGTTTGTTTTGAACATCTTGAGTGCATTGTTTTTGTTTTAATGCATCTTCAGTCTTCCCATGTATTATCTAATTTTTCTTTTGACAATACTAGGTTCTGGTTTGATTTAAAGCGTGTAATAATTCTAAACTTTCATAAAGACCATTTTAGAAATATGAGGTGCATGGTAAATTCATTATTTCTGATATTGATTAGGTGAGTGTGTTTGACTGTTTGTTGTTAGAAAGCTGTTTTTCCTCTAGATTCTATTGATTTAGGCAGAATACACTAGACAGTAGCAGTGTACTCTATTCACTGTTGCAGCATGCAAAGGTTCTCATCTATTATGCTTTATTAAAATATGTTTTACTTATTATCCTTTTTGTCTAGAGAAGATAGTTGTTTCTTTACACGAGTCTAAATTGTATTCCTTCCTGTCCTGTTGTGTTCCAAAATGGGATTGCCTTTTTGAGGCAACTGAGATTCTTCAGGTTCATATCGCTTATAAAAAAAAAATTTCTAAATGTACCACTGTCTTCAAAAATGTATTACAAGTAATGGTCTGAGTGCATTATGCAGCGTCTGTGCTAACATGACTATGCTGTCTCAGCAACTGAGCTAGCTCATTTAGAACTACTTCAGGCATCTCTGTGGTGCACTGACAACAACAGAAAATCACTTGGAAAAATTTCATTATATGGGTTTTGTCTATGTGTATTAAGTGTATACCAAAAAAAGTAGACTGCATATCTGCAGAAATGAGTTGTTTAATTCCTTAGTTATTGGTATGATTTTCAGTGAGGACATATTTCACAGATTTCTCAGGGTATTCGGGTTCTGACAAAATGGACTGCCTCCTTACAACTCCTAACTTCTGTTCATTAATCCACGTTTATGAATTTTTTTTGTTTTTTTTTTCTTGATGCAGCAACAATGGAGACAAGAATATTAATGAAACAGGAAAATATCTCTGTGAACTTAAAAAAAATATCGGGAAAACTCAAGTCAAATAGTGTTTAATATTATTTAGTCAGTTAAACGTCATGAATTAGCAAATAATTGATGGCCAGGTTTAAGACGATATTTCAGTGCCTAAATGCATGAATAAGAAAATAGCATCTGGTTCAGTTCAAGACAGGCACCTGCTTGCTGTTTGCATATGAACTTTCTAAGCTTCCACTGTGAGTAGGGAAGATCTACCCCATGTCCAGGCTTAAGAGCAAAGCCTTCATCGTTCATGTAGAATCCTGGATTACCACATTCCTGTATCTGCTGTCAGGGAGCAGCAAGAGCAGGGCAGATACACAAGGGGGATGAGCCAAGGGGACCCTGTGCCCTCACTGAGGGGTGCAAACATGGGAGCAGAGCCAGGATCTGGTATCGGTGACTATCAACAGCCCCACATGCAGTAAGTGGTGAGCCAGGGCCAGCAGCCATCACAGGAGCCCCAGCAGCAGCAAAAGCTGATGGGACCAGTGGCAGGGCTGGAGACAGGCTACAGCAGGGGTCCAAAGGACATCTGTGTGAGCAGGCTAGGGACGTCTGCCCCCAGGGCTAGGGACATCTGCCCCCAGTGTCGATGAGGCAGGGACTGGTGGTCCCAGCCGGAGGTGAAATGGGGCTCCTGGGCCATGGGCAGGGTGGGGGGAAGCCCCAGGGGAGGCAAGCAGGGACAATAAGGCCTCTGGGTGCTATCAGGGCCCAGACATTTGTCTAAAAAAATATAAATCAATGCGCCACTAGCAGTCTGTTTGTTAAATGCGCATTAAGAAACAAATACCATGTTACTTTTTCATCACTACATGTAAATAAAGTTTGTTGTTTGTAAAACTGGAAGCACAAGTTACCGTCTTGCCTGTTCAAGCCCAAACATATATGCATCAGAAATTTTAAATAACGCTGATAACTTGGTCGGATGGTGGTTTTCCTCAAGGATTGACAGGATAAGTAGGCAATTTCTAAACCTTCTTTCAAGATTGTAGTAATGTTATAAAAATCAATTTCTTTGCTTGAAATTTTTGGGCACTTCTGGAGAAGTAAATATGTACAGAGTATCTTGTTAAGACTGAAAAAAATCATACATGGACCAAAAAATTAGGGCGTACAAAAGATAATCTTGGGTTTAATTGGGAAAAATGTTGCCAGTATTTTTCCCTGCACTTGACAGCCATGAGAAATCCCTGGCATTACTGTCATTGCTTAAATCTCTGTACCTTTGTCAGTGGTGATCTTTCAGCTTATGTGTTTCCATTTCTTATATCCAAAACAATTTTTTCTTTTCTTGTTCCTGAAAACATAAAGGTTGGAGATTATTGGTGCACTTCTACTACCATAAAAATGTTTTTATTGTGCTCTACTTCACATTGTTTCTTCAGCTCAGAAGAGCTCCAATGTCAATCTAGTAACTAAAGAAACCTTAGCAAATACATGTCCAAGCCATATATTTTTATTGTGGATCTGCCTTGATTTTTCAATTTTGCATGCTGCTTTCTTTCACTGCTTCATTTCCAGCCTGTAAGCACAACAATACTACAACCTTCTCATTTCTGGGACCATATTTATTTCTGAACTTACTAATTGGAGCAGCAATTCTTCCATCTAAGAGATGGCACATTCCTGAGTCAGATGTGGTAGCTAATTTTGTGTGAATAGGTCTGCTTTGATTTATTGTCATTAAAATAAGGAAAAGAAAGAAAACACAATACATACTGCTTACTGAGGGTTAAGTCCTCTGTTATGTTATATGTGCTCTTCAAGTTAGTAAGCTAAAAGTCTATTGCATGGTAACTGTACATGTTTAAAGTGGCTATGACTATATTGTTTCTAACCACTTGATAGATAGTATTAAAACTTTCAATGACTAGAGAATTATACTCTTCTAGTATATGTTATATATTATACTCTTATATGTTATACTCATATAATATACATTATATATTATACTCTTCTAGTACGGAAAAATACTATACATATTGATGCCTTAGATTTAGAAATACCCTTAAGTGAAAACTTAATGTAGTATGAATGACTCTCAGTCTTTCCAGAGAAATTAAAGAATACCACTCCTAATAGTTGCAGTTAGCAAGACTAGTTTCTTCTCTAATGATGTGAAGGTTTACAGTGTAGTGACCTATAAAACTGGCTCCCATCCAAAACTCCTGTTTTATAGTTGCTGCTGGACTGTTTGCCTAGCAACATACTTAATGGACCCGTAGGGAATTTAGACTTACAGCTAAATGAGTGTAGAATGCTGAAGAGGAAGACCAATGATTCAGGTAGAGGAAAAATGAAGAGGAGAAAGCAACTTCTTTGACAGAATCCTGAAATGGCTTGGGTTTTGCACAGAAACAGCTCCTTCCTACTTTTTCTTTCACTTTCTTTCTGGATATATAAAAAAAGTTCTTACTATAAGGGTAAGGAGGTAAACTTCTGTTGATTTTATTACCTTAAAGTCTAAATGGTTTTTCCTTTTTATTCCCCCACCCAAGTTTTTGTTTAATGAAGTTGTCTTGATGAAAAGAGTGTTTGAAAGTAAAATGAGTGAGAAAAAAAAAATATGCCTGGCAGAAACAAGCAAGGGAATTTCTGCTGATAATGGATGTCCTTGATTCTGTTTGTCAGTCTTTCAAGAAAACTGCAATCTAATAAGTGTTTTCTATGAGCTTGCCCACTAAATTGAAAAAAGAAAAAATGTCTTTCAACTTTTTATGTGGTATCTTAGGCAATGTCTTAGATATAAATCAAAACAAAAATCAATTATTTATATATGGCAAAGTAACATATTAAGACAGTCAAAATTTAAATTTAATTTTGGTTAGTCTTTTTTCTAAATCTCCCTCCTAGATACAAATCTCTGTTTTCTTCAAAAGATATCTTCTCTTATTTCTAAGAATTTATTTGATCAGAAGTTTTGCTGAGTTTCAAGTCACAGAAAGTGGCAGACATTGTTTGGAGGTAATTTGCGTTATTTTTTCATAACATATGCATCAATCAGTTAAACTGAAAATATAACCCTGAAAATACAA
Source organism: Egretta garzetta (assembly GCF_000687185.1). NCBI lineage: Eukaryota > Metazoa > Chordata > Aves > Pelecaniformes > Ardeidae > Egretta > Egretta garzetta. The sequence continues at coordinate 804,991 of NW_009259107.1, read as the reverse complement.
CCCCTTTTTATTGTGGCCTTTCGACTCTGCATTATAACATTGAAACAGAAGGTTCTCTATGTTTTAATTTTTTAATTAAAATAAATTAAACTGTTTGAACTACATGCTCTAGTTCAACAGTAAGTTGAGCTCAGGGACTGAAGTTGTGTGATTTGTAGGAGGTTAAACTAGATTATGTCAGTAACTTAATGTCACTTTCAAAATCTATTGGTACTGTTGTAAGATAATCACCAAGCTCATTCCATGCACAAACAGCTCAGGACAATAGGGCAATTTTATCTTATATGCTTTGCTGCAGAAACATATCCATACTACTTCAAAGTTCTGCCCAGTTCTGAAAATAAGCTGCTTTCATTTGGCATGAAGTCAAAAGGCAAAATGTCTGCCCCTTGTGTATCCTTGCTGCAGGTTGTGTTCGCTGCACTCTTCAATGCCCAGATTTCCTTGTGAGGAACACAAGGAACAAATAGTTGGGGAACCTCAGCGGATTATCCAGATTGGGTTTTAGATTATCCAGGTTATTTGTTTTTTTCCCCATGGATGATTGAGGACTGACTATGCTTGAGAAGGTCTGGTCTGTTATTCCAAACACTTGTGGATCCAGACATTGTAAATGTGGAATAAAATACCTTAGAATAAAAATAAATTCCTTAGATTTAGCTTCTTTTATTCCCACCCCACCCCAAACATTTCCTTCTTTGCTACTTCTGGCTTGTCTTCACTCATGAAGCAAAACTGGAGCACAGAAACATTATGTTGACTTCAGTGTTTTAATTACTACTATCGGAGAAGGGTTACCTAATTCAGTTACAAAAATACCCCTACTGGAGCTGAATCTATTTAGCTAAATGGCTTTTTGGAGAGAAAACTTCCCTGAGATATTGTGAAATTTGTTACAAAAATAGCCGCATTACTATTTAGTTTTCACCACTTGATGACCTAAATAAATAAATTCACAGCTGTTTCTTTAAAGCTAGACAATACTCTGTAATGTTTTTATATTCTCAGCATCACAGAGAAGAATTATTTTTTGCTTTCTGTAAAAATTGGCAACTAGCTATACACTTCGGAAAAATGTAAGCTGAACTCTGAATTTTCTAGTACTTTCAAACAGAAGGAGGCTCTTTTTTCCATGCACAGAAAAATAAATTAGACTAACAGTTTAGTGTACCTATAATTGTTTCCTTCAGAACAATAGATACAAAAAAAGCAAGTTGTGCACTGGTATGATACAGAAAAGTCCTATGACTGATGGTCCAAGGTAGCCTGAAGAATTTAAAAATGAGAATAAAGGATTCAAAGACGACATGATACAATAAATTCATAAATTTTTCAGAGTTTGTCTATGGAAGGCCATGAGCAACGTGATCCAGCTATGAAGTAGCAATGATTTGAGCAGTATGATCTCAACAGATCCCTACCAATCAAAATTATTCCATGATTCATTTCCAGTAAATTTAGATCAACAGAACAATTTCATACTTTTTTCCACTGATGCAACAACCATTTTAGTGATTGAATTAAAATATTTATACTGGGGTTAATTTAACCATATAAAAACGGGTGGTTAAAGAAAAGTTTGCAGGAAATTAAGCTAGAAAATATCTACTACAGTTGAGATTTAATAGCACCTAGAAAAGATTTTTCTCATATTTTGGCTTAATCAAAATGTGGCAGCTGTATACTGGGGTCACCTTTTGCTTCGGTAATTGGTTAGGCTGCTTAGTAATAATGTACATTATGGAAGCAAGTAGATTGTTTTCTCACAAGAATTTCACATATTATTTATTTCCTTCATCAGATGCTTTTTCTCATTTAGCTGTTCTATACAATAAAAGAGACATATACATCATTTGCAGTTCTAAAATTTATTGCTCTAATCATGACACTGGTATACGACATACTGCATCTCATTTTGTATTATAAATTGCTGTGCAGAGTAGTGACAGAATAGAATAATAGTGATGGCTTTAGTTTATGAACAGAGTACTAATTTCATGTTACTTACTGTTGCAGAATAGCTTCTGTCATAATTCCTTGTTTCTTCATCAAAAACTTTTCTTCTTTTGATACTCTAAATCCCTTTTCTTCCTTGTTAAAAAAATTAGGTTATTTGAATAATTATAGTTGTAGCTGGAGCAGAAAAACAAGATCCGGCCTTTTGCTAGATGTAGCTAGCAGGCCAGCACAAATTGTATGAATACACACATTTCAAATAATAAAACATTATGGAATTTTGAAGATGATGAGATTACTACAAATTAAGAAAAATGGAATAATGCAGATTTTAATCTTCTAGAAGAGACAGAGTAGATCTAAATTTTGACATTATTTGAGAAAAAGACTCATCCCTATAGTAAGACTTCCACAAAAATAAGTGACACCTTAAGTATTACCAAGTAAATGTGAGAGACTCCATTAAAATTGCTTTATTCCTATTGGTTTTGTACAGATGGTACTCAGATATATAGTAGTAATTCTAAGATGAGACTGGAGAGTTCAGATAAATGAAGGAGTAAGGTTCAGGAGTCCCTTTTTAGTATGGAAATACAGTAAATTAATATCTTTTTCCAATATTTGGGCTGTTTAGGAATGGTACTCTTGAAGAGGTGACAAATTTCCTATGTAATATCAAATTATTTGAATGAGGTAGTACCATGGAAGACTGAGAAACTCCAGAGAAACAGCCAAGGTGAATAGGCAGTCTAATGGAATGTAAAATTCATTAGTAACAGATGAACAGAAGAAGTAGTAAGCTGAGTTACCCTAAGGGTTCCTAAGTGATTTCATTAAATTTACTATTACCATATAGTCAGGTAGGACGATGAATACAGGGAGAGATTTTCTTGAGAAGAGAGGGTTTAAAAACTGCAACTATTTTATTTGGTCAGTAGATGAATAAAAATGTTCTCTGGAGAAGTGTAAAAAATAATGATCGGTACAAGGAAGGTAATTGAATTGTGCTGATTGCTGCTTCTGGAAACACAAGAGCAAAGATACCTTTAGGAAATTCAAAAGCCACAAAATTATAAACACCGTAGGGATTAAATTTGTCTTTCTTTTCACAGTATGTATACTTAACTTCTGGAACACGGGGCGTCACTGATACTGAGAAGAATTGCTCAGATATAAAATACTGTCTTTATTTGCTTTTTCTTCCTGCCTTCTTTTCCAGGACAAATGGCATCAAGTGTGGATATACTGGCAACTGTAAAACAAGGGGCCTTTAGCAGACATGTTATGCCTGTGTATCTCCCTTGTAAAATTGAAGCTGCATCTGAGTCTATGTGTACTTAAACACGCATAGAGAGAATTAATAAAAATACATTTGATATGGCATAAATGCCAATCATCAAAGGAAAGCAAGAATAAATTGAATTTATGCTAGGTGGTAAATGTGGGGGTGTTTTCTCAGCACATCTGCTGTGTCATACATGTGCTATTTATTAATATAAAGTCCTTAGCAAGTGTTTGAATTACTTTCTTTAACGAAGTGATTTAAAATAAAAGATAAACTCTGATTAGCAGGAAATTCCCATTAATTGTCCTTATTTTACAAAAGGTAGTAATCTGGTTTCATGGTAAGAGTAGTGTCTGTATAGTCATTCTGCAATAAAGTGGTCATTTTGTGAATATAAATAAATTAAACACATGCTTATGATGCAGAGGGATAATTGAGACCCATCCCCAAGAACAAACAAATATTATCTTTTTGTGTCATTGCGATAATAATAGACACTGGGGTTTTTTTCCAGTACTGTTCTCCTAAACCTCTGTTGTGTTATGCAGCCACTGCATGGCACTATATCAGAACAACAGAGAAAGATTTAGAGAGATTTATACAACTCTGATGGGTTTGATCCGCACTCCAAAATAAGATCTTCCTCTGGCTTAAATTAATTCTAAGGCTGAAAAAGTTTCACGAAATTGCTTCTTTTCTGGATTTCATATTTTAATGTGCCTGTGTTGTTTAGCTTGCATATTGATAGCTAAACTGATACCACTGGATTCATACCTTTCTGGAGTTAAATTTCAATGAAATAGTTTCCAAAGGCTGGTTCAATTTTTGTAGCATCCCTTTAGGTGCTATAGAAGGTAAGGCTTTTTTTTTGAGCATTCCATTTTAGACTACTAATTAAGGCAGTTAAGTTTATAATTTTTATTGTTAGCCATGTTACTAACCTTTTCAAACTCTCTAATCTAGGAAAAAACCACCATTCTCCAATGAAATTGCAGTTAATTCATTTCTAATGTGGACCTTTTTTTCTTTCCTGCTTTTTGTCCTTTGCTTATACAGAAATTTTATGTCATGCTATGATATTGATATCTAGGAAAAATTAGGTGTTTCATGGTAGTGTAGCTGACTGTAGATATAAGAGCTAGTATTTCTTCAATGTTAATGTTGAATCTAGCAATACATGTGGAATAAGTAATTGCATATTATCCAGAATGCCTTTCCAAGTTGCATATAGTTCATAAGAAGCTTTTATCTAAAGTAAATCAGGGGGGTTTTTTTGTGTGTGTGTGTGTGAAATAGAGCATTTCCTGATTTTTAGGAGTGAGAAATTTATTTAGTAAGGTTTTCCGTTGATAACACTGCATGTGCATTTATGAACTCAGAATCTTGTGAACACTTGAATATCTCATATTGAATACAGTGGTGCTTCATTTCTACTCTTGATAGAACAAATTATGCAACCACCACAGTACTCTGGGTCTGAGTTTATAGGCACTTACATGCCTAAGTATGTGCTAAATTTTATTCTAGTATCTAATCCTAAAGGTAATGATTGCAAGATTAGAAAATTGCGAACCTGTCCTTATATGAATTAACAATATAATGGTAATTTAAATGCTGATTTTTGTTGGTTTTGTTGTTTTTAAGGTGGTTAATCAACCATGTAATTTCTGCCATTTGTAGTAGTTGCTGGTTATTATAAGTAACAATAATATATGCTACAGGACATATGCATCTATAATTTTTTATGTGTAATAAGTAGGCTAGAGATTAAAAATGACTCATTCTACTGTGAAATTACTGGGAATCCTTTGTTTTTAAATAAAAGGAAGAAAGCAAGAGTGTATGAGCTAACTAGTAGATCATAAAAATTGTTTGGGAGAATTGTTCAGTATAACATCTTGAGACAATTAGAAAAATGATATTTCTAGTACACAAAATTTGAATAAGCAGTAGAAAAGATGAATCTTCCTCTCCTTTTTCTAACTAGATACGGTTTATTGTGCCGCACACAAGGGAAAAATATCCATGTACTCTATAAAACAGTAATTCATGCTGAGTGGATATAAGCAGTCATTCAGAGAACAATTGATTTTACAGTATTGTAGGCTGGGTTGGAAACTTGTGCATTCATTGCACTATATGCTATTAAAATTTATATATAAAGTTCACATTAAAGTGGCTGTTTTAACAGGAAAATATTTTAGAAGTGAAACTTGATCATCTTAACTCTAGAAGAGGATTTTTTTAACAGTATCTCCAAATCAATTGAAGTGTGAAATCTCTAAAAAGAGGAAGTAAAAAGAATAAAATATTAAAAATTACTAAATAGTCTGTGTTACTATGTTTAAATAAATTGTTAAGAACTATGAAAAATCTTTAAGAGCTTTGATATTTCCTAAAGTAATGTGAAGCATTTAGTCAGTATGTTTTACAGATATTATTTGGCTATGATATAAAATTCTCAAATTTTCACACTCTTAAAAAAATAAATAAATCATAGAATAGTTTGGGGTTGGAAGGGACCTTTAAAAGTCAGCTAGTCCAACTCCCCTGCAATGTGCAGGGACATCTTCAACTGGATCAGGTTGCTCAGAGCCCCGTCCAACCTGAGTGTGAATGTTTCCAGGGATGGGGCATCTACCACCTCTCTGGACAACCTGTTCCAGTGTTTCACCATTCTCATTGTAAAAAATTTCTTCCTTATATCTAGTCTAAATCCACCCTCTTTTAGTTTAAAGCCATTACCCCTTGTACTATTGCTGTAGGCCCTACTAAAAAGTCATCCCCATCTTTCTTATAAGCCCCCTTTAACTACTGAAAGGCCACAATAAGGTCTGCCCGGAGCCTTCTCTTATCCAGGCTGAACAACCCCAGCTCTCTCAGCCTGTCCTCCTAGGAGAGGTGCTCCAGCTCTCTGAGCATTTTTGTGGCCCTCCTCTGGACCACTCCAACAGGTCCATGTCTTTGCTATACTGAGGACTCCAGAGCTGGATGCAGTGCTTCAGGTGGGGTCTCACCAGAGCAGAGTAGAGAGGCAGAATCACCTCCCTCAACTTGCTGCCCACGCTGCTTTTGATGCAGCCCAGGATATGGTTGGCCTTCTGGGCTGCAAACACACATTGCCAGCTCATGTCCAGCTTTTCATCCACTGGTACCCCCAAGTCCTTCTCTGCAGGCCTGCTCTCAAAAGAGGAAATGGTGGCTTGTCTGCGGTTGAGATGAATGTGACATTTGAATCAAGGAAAGGCATCAAGGTAATGAAGCAGTTAAATGCATGATTAGTATGAAACTACATTCAATAAGTTGCATTTGCTGGTCTCACTAGCATGGAGCAAGATCCTGAAGCTGCAAAGAGAATGGAGATGTCCTTATCACTTACCTATCTGATACTTCAGTATAGAATTAAAAAGTAGATTTGGTGGAGGAGACTACATAAGTAGAAAATTTTGAACATAGGTGGACTTACTTAAATACTGGAAGTTCTTCCATCATTAGCAGCTTGACAAAAGGAATTACTGATGCTGTAGCATGATTGACTTGTTAGTTTGAGGAACAAGGTTTCATGGAGACCTGTATGACTCAAGACTTTAAGAAACAGATGCTCTAAATACCTTAAGTCCCTGGATATAGCATTTTCCATTGAGTTTCTGAGGGAAGCTAAGAAAATATCAGGGACGGGGATAAAGGTAGAGCTTAGACTGTCTGTAACTGGATTAAAATTTGGCAAGTGCTTAGGAGAGAGTGTCAAGATCACAGGCATCAGCCGTAACACAGAAGTAAGAGGTAGCAGTCAAACAAGCTATTACTAAACTGGCTTTTTGTGAGGGAAGGTTACCAAACTCAAATTGATGTAATTGATTATTGTTTTAAGTGAAAGAGCACAATAATATTAGAAGGTAAAATGAAAGCAATTGCTTTTTTTTGAACGTTCTCTGACCAAAGGTAGCATGACTAATTAAGGTGCGGTTCTCCTAAATGTGTTCCTCAGGACACAATAAGATTTTGATGCTGGTTGGTGCTGTCAATTTGAATGGTTAGTTATTAGGATCTCAAAGGTAGAAGCAAAGGTTGTTCTCTTTAGTAACAGGCAGTTCTTTTGCCTGTGGACAAAAAGCAAACGATTTCAGTGGTGTAGTGTGTTTGAAGTCTTAGAGAAAACTAGTCAAAATGTTTGTCAGCATACGTCAGAACCAATAAGCCTACCCCAGATCAATTCTTATTGCCTGTGGTGGTGATGTTGCAGTAAGAGTTTACTTTGTGCTGCAAAGGGGAAAGGAAATGTGAAAATACTTTGAGAAAATTTTGTAATGAAATATTTTTAAACTAGAAGCTATTTTCAAACTAGAAAAGCAGACTAATTTACAAATATAGTGATTGTGAGATTAAACCAGTCATCACCTCAGATATTGTTACTTATGATAAATACTTTTATTGATAGGCTAACCTTAGAAATTGTGTTAGAGATACTGGGTCCTACAAACTTCAGGATGCAGGGAAGTTTTTTTTTGTAGTCTGCTAGAGCCAACATTGGTGCATTGTAAGACCCAGGGAGGGGCTCCTGTCCTGGTGCAGTAAATGTGAGGTTACTGTGGTTCTGTGTCCCAGGGGTCCAGCCAGTGGCACGCTAAGCATATATCCTGCATAGGCAGAGGCACACACCGTGCAGTACACACACATGGCTGGCCACACAGATGAACGCAGACAGAAAAGTTTCTTTACCAGCACCAGTAGAAGCACACAAACATGAACAGCATGGACAGCTTGATCTTGTTCCCCAACTCCAACTGATCAAGATTGGAGTTTGCTATTGCTCACATCCAAACCCATCCACATCACATGGGTTTTAGACATTCAGTTGTTCCACCCAGAACTGTGCTCCAGGCCCCAGTTTCCTACAGTTACTGGCACCCAGAGCTATGCCCCCCCAGATCTGCAGTCCCACTTGAGAGACTGGCAGTGAGAAATCTCATCCAGTAGAGGTTCCAGTTCAGCCTGATGTTCTCTAGCAGGTCATGCACATACGCACACAGACTAGAAAGCATACTTACACAGAAAAGAGATAGGACTAGAGTTTAATGGGATAGGACAGACTGTGGGATCAGGTACAACACTTGGCCAGACAAATGTACCAACTAGCCACTGGCTTACGTGTGAGTGTATTCCTTATGTTTTCCTTACTTAGAATGGTTTTGGTCAGAAGGGACCTCTGAAGATGGCCTAGTCCAACCCCCTTGCCATGGGCAGGGGCATCTTCAACTAGATTAGGTTGCCCACAGCCCCATCCAACCTGACCTTGAACACTTCAGTGATGGGAAATCCAGAACTTATCTGGGCAACCTGTTCCAATGTTTCATCATTCTCATAATAAAAAATGTCTTCCTTATGTCCAGTCTAAATCTACCCTCTTTTAGTTTAAAACCACTACCTCTTGACCTATCATTACAGGCCCTGCTAAAAAGTCTGTCCCCATCTTTCTTATAAGCCCCCTTTAACTACTGAAAGGCCACAATAAGGTCTGCCCGGAGCCTTCTCTTATCCAGGCTGAACAATCAGCCTGTCCTCCTAGGAGAGGTGTTCCAGCCCTCTGAGCATTTTTGTGGCCCTCCTCTGGACCCACTCCAACAGGTCCATGTCTTTGCTATACTGAGGACTCCAGAGCTGGATGCAGTGCTTCAGGTGGGGTCTCACCAGAGCAGAGTAGAGAGGCAGAATCAGCTCCCTCAACTTGCTGCCCACGCTGCTTTTGATGCAGCCCAGGATATGGTTGGCCTTCTGGGCTGCAAGCACACATTGCTGTTTCATGTCCAATTTTTCAGCCACCAAATCCTACCAAATCCCCCTTGATTCTTTCCTCCTGCCTTTCCTCCTTCTGCTTAAACATCACATAATAAATTTTACACACTCCCCAGATTATTCTTCCTCTCTGTCCCAGAATAAATCTTAGCACCTCTTTAGGTAATAATCACCTTTAGATTGCAAAGTGTTTGGTGAGACAGTTCCTTTCCTTGAGTCACCTTGGTGGGTTTCAGACCAGGGAAAACAGTCTAATCATTCTGTAATGGTCTCAAGAATATTGATTTAGTGCACTTTGTTTTCACACAGTAGTTTATTGGGGTTCCTCCACCTATCCCTATTAGGATGTTGGCTACATTAGAAATCTAACATAAGTATTACCTAATATTTGAGAAAGTTGACTCTTTAGTTAAAAGGAAAAATGTTTTTTCCTCTCTGTGTTTACTAAAAAATAAAAGCCTCTGTAATTGCATCTGGCTGCAAAAAACCTCGTATCTCCTTAGCATGTTGTTAAAACATCATTAGAACTCATTGGCACATCAGGACGACGCTTTGAATGCTAAGCATTAAAAAACTGCTCAGATGAATTAATGAGAGAAGAGTCCATGAAAGGCTGTTAGACATGAAGGTACATGAAAGTTCTCCGAGGTCACAAAGTCCCTAAGATCTGGAAATTTGAGGAGATGATAGGGTGTACTATGGGAAAGTGTCATGGAAAGTCACCCTGGCCCTGTGCTCTTCACTAGGCATCTTCTGTCGAACGTTGTCAGAGACAGGATACCAAGCTAGGCAAGCTTGTGATTTGAATATAACTATCATTGTGTTCCTATGTATATACTTGATTGTTAATTGATGGCTTAATAATCAAAACTTAATATATCTATAGCTTAACTTGCCAGAAAATTTATTTTCTAATGTGTTCCTTATTCCCACTAGCCAATGATATTATCTCATATCCATGTATAAGCTCTACTTATACCAGCTTTCTCCTTTGTGGCTGAATGTCTTGATTTCTGTTGCATTTTCCATGTATAGTTTTGGCAATTTTCCTGAAGGAATTCTATCTCCACTTTTTGTTCTTGTTTGTATCCTGAATTTTTCCTCTGGACCACTTTGAAATATTTTGATGTTGTCAATTAATCTGTGCTTTTCCAAGTTCTTAAATTTTGTGGCACTGTCATCGTAGTGGTGAAACTGCATGTTTAGGCACACATTCTGGGACAATACCTTACTTATAATGATTGATTGAACTGAAATTTCAAGCTTGAAGACAGAGTGAAATATTAAGAAAAGAGGACTGAAGGTATAGAACAAAACCATGCCCCAAAGAAATGAAATTTCAGAATAATTAGCAGTACAAGAGGAAAGATTTTCTGGATCATCAAAGTTTCATACTTTATTTGGAAGGAGGAAGGTAATTTGAATCTTTTTTTCATGTTGATGGATTTATTCTAAATTTTTTATATTCCAGAAAAATGGATGCTAGTTATAGCTAGTTACTCATGTCTACATTGGAAAAAAAGAAGGAAATATTCTTACATTCAGTTTCACAGTCTGTTGCTCTACATTTATGCAAAATCATTCCATTTAGATATGTAGAAGAAGCATCATAATGAAAATGGTGGAATATGAGAAAAGACATGTAAGAAATTCCTAAGAATTTAGTCCAAAAAATAGACTAAATATATTTGAACTAAAGTATGGACAGATATTGAAAATGTATGGAAACGTATGTTTGCATTATGAATACAGTTTTAAAATTTAGAAATTTAAAAGGCCTAACAACCTACGCAAATGATAGCATCTCTGCAAGAACTCTGATTCATTTAAAAAGGAATAAGAGGATGTTCCTGATGAAAACTTTGAAGTAATTTTGGCTAAAATTTTTCTGCTTCTCTGAACAGATTACATTGCATGTATAATCTCTGGGGATATAGTCCCTCTGCAGAACTATTCAGGTTGGAAGATAAGTCATCTAGTTCAACCTCCTGCTCAAAACAGGGTTGACTATGAATCAGATCATATTTATCCAGTTGGTTCTTGAAAACCTCCAAGAATGGAAATTTCATAACATGTCTGTGCAACTTGTTCCCAATATTATTTTCCTCAGAATTAATTATTTTTCTTATAGTTAAAGCCCCTTCCCCCAAATTTTACTTTATGGTTGTTGTCACTCATTTTTCTGCTGTGCACCTCAGCATGTGGTGCCTGGTTCTTTCTTCTTAGTAGCCACCTCTGATGGTGTAGATACTGAAAGGCTGCTACTTATTCCTCCCAATCATTCTTTTTTCCAGACTGAACAAGCCCAGCTGCCTCAGATTCTCTTCTTAGGGCAAGTGCTCCAGCCCCTGAGAGCTTGGGAGTCTTCTGGTGAACTCACTCCAGTTGATCGATGTCTTTCTTGTACAGGGTGGTGAGGATACAAAATTGGACACAGTTCCTCAATCTACTGGCTACTGTCATGTTGATACAGCCCAGTATACAGTTAGCCTATATCACTACCAGGGATATTACTGTCCTTAGGACATAACTGTCCTTAGGACCCCTGGGTCTTTTTCAGCAGAGCTGCTCCCCAGGGAGCCACTCCGAGGTTTGTACTCATTCAGGGGTCAGTCCATCCTAGGACTTTACATGTTTCCTTGCTGAATTTCATGACAGACTGATGGCCTTTGTCAAGCCTTTCTAGGTCCTCAAATATACTAATACTTCGCATTAGTGTTAGCAGACTGATAAGGATTTTGTCTTCTCCTCCAGGTCATTGATAAAGATGCTAAGCAGTGTAAATCCCAGAATAGACCCCTGAAGAACACCACTTGTGACTGGTCTCTGAAGAGTACAAACCATTAACCGCTACCCTTTGAGCCTGGAGTGGCATTGTCCAAACTGCCATGGCTAGTACTGTGTATTTTAGCACCTTTGTGTATACAATCTCAGTATATGAATGTGGGGTCTTTCCAAGCTAATCAGGGCTGGTGGCAGTGATATTGACCTAATGTGCCTTTCTGTCAGACTAATAATATTCAAATGCATTTGGACCCAAGCTAGTAAAAGCCTTGAAGTGCTGCACAGCACTTTATGGGCTTGCTAATTCAGATGTATCCTCAGAGACTCAACAGATCAGCTCAGTTTTTACATACAGACACGTAGTTGGCTTATTGACTCTCTCTTACTTCCAAGTTTTCACTGAGTTTTCAGTTAATTTGCTAACAGTTTTAAAATGGGTTTAAAAAAATCCCTTTTAAAAAACTGTTTCTGTTACTGTATTCTGTCTGCCTCTTTTTCATTAGTATTTTCATATATAAAAATATATATTAACTTGTATAACTTAAATGGAATAATGGTTGTCTTCCATTTTCCCTCTTCTTAATTTTATTGGTTTTGCTTTCTTTTTTATCCCCTCTACTCCTGCTCTTCCCTTTTCTTTTTCTTCAAGCTTTTGTTCTGTGTGAAAATGATTGGCCTCTTTTTTAGTGGAATACACTTGCTTTGGATATGATTTAGAACAAACTTGAATACATTCCAGTGTCTTTTGTTACTGCCTTTAAATGGATTTTTTGAGTTAATCCTTTAGAATTAATTATTTTTAAAGAATTTTGAGAGTTCTTAAAAGCAATAATAAACGTTGCTGTGGCTCTGGTAATGTTTAGAAAAATCACAAACCTTAATTGGTTATTAGTGGCATTATAATTGATACTGTTAAGCAGCTCCTGGACCTTAAGCTGTGTCTTTAATTAGAGACAGTGGTGTCTCCTTCCCTCTGAGATTTCTTTATGAAAGTATTTTGCTTAATAACACAGGGTTATCAGCTTTCAGTTGTCTTCTGGATGAAACCTCCCAAATGATACTACCTGTTGCATCTACTTTCCTCATTTTAGCCAGAATTTCCAAGTATGCTCCTCTTCATTGCTTAAGCATGTACTTCTTTTCACTTTCTAACAAGTATTTTTGTGCTGCTTTTTTTACAATTAGTATTGCAACTTTTCCCTGGACACTTGGTGAATTATGACTCATAAGGTACAGAAGTTATAATTTATCTCCTAAGCATGATTGTTTCCTGTTGATTTCAGAATACTCATAAGCTCAGGCTTCTTACAGCTTTTTTCTGTACTAAATATTTTGGCCAAATCAAAGTACATGCTCCTGCTGTCTTCTCCCCCATTCTTGTTAATCTGAAACTTCTGGATATGTGTATTTCATGGTATCTTCAGGCTCACTTTTTTTCCCCTGGCTGTTCCCTTATGTCTTTATTGTTAATTTTGCTCAGGTTTTGGTGATATTGTTACTTCCTTTTGTCCAAAATTTTCTTCCAACTACCAACTCATCTCTTGCTACCTTTAATTCTTGTGTTACCAAGTTAGGCTGCTAGAGTCAGTGTCTTCACTTGTTCCTCTTCAACAGTCTTTCCTATACCTTCTCTCTACCCTACTTTTCTCCTTCACCGTCATTAAGACTACTTGTAGTACATCCTTGTTCATTCAACGTATTTTTTCTCATCTTCATTTTGATCTGATGCTGTTGTAAACTTGATCTTTTAGCAATTTTGTCCTCTTTGGCCACATTTTTTCCAGCTTTCCTGTTTTCTGTTTTGTTCTAAAATGTTTCTGTCATCCTATGTTAGAATTTTTTTACCATTATCTACCACTGAGTATCTACAGTTTCTGATTTTTCCTTGCTTTTATTTGTCATGCTTACATAGTCTGCACTTAATTTGTTAGCAACATATCATAAGGTTTGTAATCTACCATTTTTTGTTTTAAATATGTTTTTCCTTCTTTAGACCTTCTCTCTATTTTCTGAATATTTATAAGATGGTTTCCACACTCTTGATTAAAGTAAACCCCTACTCACTGGAAAGCCATCTCATTATACATACAGTTTGGCATATTTAATGTAAGGGTTCTAGCAAGAAGAATTTAGATTATTTTATACATACCCAGTGTGATGGAATATTAATTTTGGGAAGGGAAAAGTAGAGTTCTGTGCAAGAATGTGAAACAAAAGAAGAGATGCTGATAGTGGGAGAATGATGTTGCATGACATACGAAGACAGGGAACTTTCACATGTAATATAATTGAAGCAAAAAGAAAATTTCAAATGAAGGAGACAAAAGGAGGAGGAAGACAAGGTGAAGCCTAAGAAATCCTGTAGGAAGATAATTGATAGTTAGAGATGAATAGCAGGAGCAGGCTCTTGTGAACATTTTAGATTGGGAGGAGTAAGAATCTGAGGGAAACCTGTATTATTTGTGGTATCTTGAAGTAATTTAGAATATATTGTATGGCATATTGCTTTTGTTTGTAATTCGGTAATATCTGAACATACAGACCATTCCTTTGCTGGTACTTAAAATTCTAGACTATCCAATATTTCTTTGATGGATATTGAATTATTTAATACTGAAACAGATGCTCTCCACAAAGTATTCTATTCTAAGCATTTTAAATAAATAATATTATTCTTTTCCCATTTTGTCTTAATTAAAAATAAATGTAATGTTCTCAATTAAATGAATGAGGTACATTGCTTTTATACTGTCTTTAGTAGAGCCATGCCTGTGAAAATTTTTGAGGGCTGTGAGTCAGATAGTTAGGTTCATGGGGCCAGGCTTTTGATGATTCAGGGACACGCTTAGTAATGTCCAAAACACCCAAACAGGCCAGAGTGTAGTATCTGTTAAATTCAGTGGAAGTTATGCACCTGAATGTTTTTGCTGTATGCAGAAGTACTGGTGGGCACTCATCTACCTCTTGATGTGGCAGAGAAAAACCAACGACCCTTTGACAATATGTTTTTTGTTTCTTTTATTTGAAACTATTTAGTTAACCAATGTTCAGGGAAGCAGGAGGCTTTTCTCTTTGGTGTATGTACTTTGGTGAAGTAAGTTGATTGGTGTATGCTTGTAAATTGTAATATGTTTTTGAAAGCCTGGGTGAATAATAAGATTATTCTCTTTCTGTTTTCTATTTCAATAATCCAGACATTCTACAAGCTAGAAGGAACTTAAAATTACTCTAGCTGTAATGGACATCCTCAATTTTAATCAGCTTTCCTAAGACCAAGCAACAGAAGGTGTGCTTTAGTTATCATAAGATTGTTTAAGAAGAGTTGACTGCTGAAGTAGGTGGGGGAACAGACTGCAGAGTTTTCAGGGTTGCAATTTTCTGGCTACACTTGAAATTTGCACTCAAATCCACAGAACAAATCAGCTTTTTTTTCTGTTCCTTTGTTTTTCATGTAATCGAACATTATAAAATGATAACAAATGGCATAGAGGATGATAGTCTGGAAATGAAGTACTTTCTACTTAATGAAGTAGAAAGTAGTTAAAAAGAAGGGCTGCATGCCCACACTGGTGTGATTTTGAGTAAGAACAAACAGTGGATTAATGCTAACTGAGTGAAAGAAATGTGAAGGGTGAGAGAGAGGTTGAAGTTCCTGAAACGAAGAAAAGGAAGTAATTTTGAATTGGAGTCTAACAGCCTGAAAGGCAACAGGGTGATTTAGACATGATAATGTAAATATACATTTGTAAGTGTTGTGACAGTGGACAGTGCTATTCTGGACTTATCAAACTAAGAGCCTGGAAGTCATGGGGATATAGTTCATCCTAGTTTGAGTACTGAAATCCTCTTACATGGCTGTAGAAGAAATAGAATTTAGATAGTGGTGTGCATATGTTATATAATTTAGATATAGATAGGCAAGCTTGTGCAAGCAGGTATTTTAGGAGAAAGCATTGTTTCGTATTTTGGAATGCATTGTGTGGCACATGAATATTCAAGACAGCACTTGGTTGCTAAAAATGGGCATGTGCTTCTCATAAATACCTGCAGAGCATTTATGAAATAAATTACATAAGACTTTAACACTTAAGATTGGTAAATGCTTTAATTTTTTGTAAAGCACAAAACCAGTAGTGAATTGGTAAATTGCATATGACTGCATTTTAGCGTGTTGAGTCAAAGTAATATAAAATGGATTTATATAACTTAATTTTTCTCAGAAGCTATCATTGTATTGCCATTTACGCAGTAGTCTGACTAGCTAGAAAAAAATGCATTTTTTAAATAGCTACCTATGTAATATATATTTACCTATCCCATTTTATAGTAAATGTTAAGGTAAGATTAAATGTTAGGGTAAGATTAAATTAATCTAAGAGAGTATAATTGGTAGTAAAAGTTTAATTTAATTTAATCCTTTTATTACCTGACATATAAAGAAAGACATAGCTGATTACCTGTAGTTTAATGATGGTGGTTACTTTATTATAGTGAGACTAACTTTAAATGGTTGTCTTTTATTTTGCATAGGTATTGGACACTTTCCACTTAATTTAAAAGTGATAATTCTAACTCTCTTTGTAGCCCTTTTATCTTCCATGTAAATGTTAGAATATATAGGAATAGATGATATTCATCATATGGTTGTGTGTCCTGTAAAATCATTCCACCATTAAGTCAAAGCACCGTCTTCTAGCTGTCTTCAGTAGTTTTCAGACAGTAACCCAGTTTCTTTGGTGCTATAAAGTATTCAGATGTATGTTTTTAATTTTAGCTGAAATTCATGCTAGAGACAGAAACAAAAAGACATAAATGTTAACAGCACAGAGTACAATTTCATACAAAAACCTAAGAATTTCTGACAAGATTCTGCCCTCAAATGTTATTCCCAACAGCCATCTCAAGGAATGTGACCTGTGTTCACATGCTAAATGACAAAGCTATAAACCCTTTGACTGGTAAAGTGTAGTATGTGAATGCTAAAATGCTTTCTTTATGGAATCTAGGTCTGTACTGGAAGAAGTGGGTATTGATGAAGGCTATCATCACTGTTTTTTTCAGAAGTAATATTAGATATTTCTCTTTGAGGTTTGTCTGTCTTTGACCAGTAAAAAGCCCATGTTTATTCTACTTTTAAAAGGAGCATGTTCCTTCCTCTCTATTGAGGTTCTGAAGCACAGTTAATTACTACCAGGAAAGCTTTGAGATTTGTTTTTGTGCTTCCTAATTACTTAGTTTGAAAAGCAGGATTCATTCTCTGCTCAGTTTTGTGTTGTCCATGCTGTTGCACACCTCAGTTCGGGCATGCCACACACCTTTTTTTGTCTTGCAGAGATAATCTTCCCATTCATTTATTTATCCTTCAGGGTCTAGTGATCCAGATGGTGTAATTGCTAGGCTTAAAAAGATGAACAAGGTACTTCCGTCATTGTTGTGATGTCACTAGAAACCATATTTAGTGAGTTTAGTCCTTAAAAAAGAACACAAATAGGTTTGGTTTTGCACCTTGATTTCTTCCTTGTCTTCTGTCTTCTGTTGATAGAAGAGACTCTTATTGTCCTACTGGCCCTTGCTCTGGCACCTTGCTCTCAGGTCATCTTAAGTGCTGGAGAGTGAAATAAGTACATGCTTCTGTGGGAGTCCAATTCTTGCTTTTTCATCTGCAGCAATAGTCTGAACTGAATGGATCACCTATGAATACTGTGTTATTAACACAGGACTATTCACGTTTGCTTCCTTATCTGTGTGAACCTGAGAGCTGTGTATCTGGCTAGCAACAATGTTGTCTGATCATGTCCACACTGTGCAAGTACTGACCAGCAGTCTCGGGGTGATGAATGATGCCTTGACATACGGAGATAGAAAGTAATGTTGAGTTAGGCTGTCGAAAGGAATGTATTTCATGATGATGGCTCGGAAAGTAGTTCTGTCTCATGTGTGAACATTTTGAAGCAGAAAGCGGTATCTAGGAGAGGAGCTATAGCCTTCCTTGACCTTTAATTTAGCACTGAGCTATGGAAGACTATCTCCTGTATGTACAGCTGTCCTCAGCACTTCTGTTTTCACTTGAGCTCTAGCCAGGACACACAATGATAACAGTCTTGTATTCAGAGTATTGCTTGGAATTCAATAATCTGTAGATCTTGGTAGTCTCTTTAATAGATAATTCTTGGAAGGAAGAATATTATTGTTTACCATGGCTGTTACATTCTTCTAAGAAGTTACTTCAGTATGGAAGTATTTTTTTGCATATAATTCTCTTACTTTCCTTTCTCTATTTTAGTAGAGAATTCCTACTAAAGGAAATACTGTTTTATGATTGAGGTGTTACGTGACTGTATACTTTGAATGGGTGGGATAGAATCAGTGTATCCAACTTGTGAAGGAAATCCCAAATCTCCGTATTAGGGGGGTCTAAATTGCACTCACCACACCTGAATACATACAGCATGTAGCTTTGTGATTCCCAAAAGCATTATGACTATTTGGAGCACAGCATGACATGTTCATCAACACGAATAATGAACAACAGCTACGTAAGGATAAGGCAGATGGAGTTGTTTTCCACTCTTCTAAACTGTAATGTTAAAAAGAACATCAGCTATTTTAGGATCAGGAATAGGCCATCTGCCCAAATTGTCTGCCCTTTCAGGTTTATCTTGCTCCCATATTATTGTTATTATTTTCATCTAAATATAATTTCATTTTTATGCTTTGTTTCCTTGAAAAATACTTCATCTCATTAACTGATTAGTTTTACACCAGCATTTTCTTTAAGAATTCCAAGTCTTTAATATTTATGTTTTGCTATTCAAATATTTTGCCTCCAAATATGGTGTTTGCTTGAAAATTTTTTTATTAAAACAGACAACATCTGTCCTTACTGGCACCGTTGGAAATGATGTGACAGTCTAGCAACAACAGTGGCAGGAAATAAGCAAAGGACCCACACAGGAATCATGGAAGGGAGAGGAACAGAACATTTGCATCAAGGCAAAGAAAAGGACTTTGGGAAAAGAAGTCTAAAAATAATTGAAGCTGAGAGACCAAAAAAAAAAAAAAAAAGAGCAAGTGAGAGAGATCTGTAAAAAGCATTTTTTAGCTGCCAGAGGAATTTCATTTGTAGTTTTCAGCTTCATTTGAAGGGAGGAATGACTTAATAAAAGATTCAGTTGCTTTGAAGACTGTTGATTTATAGTCTTGAATGTCTTTGTGGGATGCGCTTTAGAAAGAATTAAACATTTTCCAATGGAACTTTTTAAAATCTGAAATTGTTGCTTCAATGAATATCAAATGTTCTACAAGAAAGTCAACATTTAATATCAGCATTTCATTTCAGGTTTTTTATTAATTCAAGTTGTGTAAATACTTGTATTTGTCCTGTCACAGTAATTTAGCAAATGAAAACGGAAGGTTTTCTTCCTAAATGTCTAAAGAAATCATATAAAACCATTTTAATGTTCCAAGAACACTGGAACTTTCTCCCCCTCCCCTTCCCCTTTTTTTCCTAAAGAGGAATGAACTTCATTAACTGTGAAATAACATTTTAGATAAAAATCAGTTCCCATCAAATAGCTAATTTTCTTTGGAATATAATGACATTTCTTTTTGTATGTGGTTGTTCTTTCATAGCTATGTTCCTAAACATAAGCATCTAGAGTTCTTTTTTGATGCCCTGGGATACCATAGATATACATACAGCGTTGACAAAACCTATGAGAGATAGGAGGACATGTCTCCTTTCGAGCAACAACTGAAAGTCAGGAGGGATGCACTGAAAAAATTTCAAAATGAAACTGGATATTTTTGTCTTGTTATAGCTTTGTTTATGTCATTGATCTTCACAGTTTACAGGTTATTTAAATGGTTAGCCAAATAATAAATACTGTAACTATCTGTAAAGTGTATCGACTTTTCATAGGTGAATATACTTTCCTTTTTATGAAAAAAGATATTTATATTATTTTCTTGGCATTAATTAAATATAAAAAATTAGGTTTTGTAGTTGTGATTCCTAGAAATAGAAATTACACTGTCATAGTTTTTGTTTCATTCATGTTTGGTAGCTCTGACAATTGTTCATGATTTCTTAAGCAGCCAAAGACAAAAGTGGTTTGTCCATTATTTGAAAAAAATAGTCCAGATTTATGATCATTTGCCCTTTTTTTTTTACAGTTGGCTTCTTTGAAGATCAGTCTACTTCATTTTTTAAAATTGAAAATGGGAAGGCACTTCAATATAACTGCAGCTTTATATCTCTCTGAGAATACTGTAATTGAGTAGGTAGATGTACACTATGTTTATTTAAAGTTTTTCTTGAGTGTTCAAAATAACAAGTCTTTTAAATATGTTGTCCAATTGGCTTAACCTTCTATCTCTTTTTCAAAACTCTGGCTACAGAAATGGAACACTGCTTAATGTAACCAGAACAATAACATAACCATAGTCAGTCACGTACCATCGGGTCAGTTTTCATTATTCATTACCCGTTCTACTGTATGCTTCTGCTATTTAAAAATGATGCTTGTACATTTTGTCTCAGAATACTGAAGTGCAGCTAATCATGGACAGAATTTAGTCTGATACATTGTATTATTTTCACATTGTCCTATAATACAGACATTGAAGAGGACTCAACCCCTTCAGAATTTTTATTGAATCTGAACTGAATAGCTCAGTTCTCACTACAGGTTATGGTTGTGCTTTTTAATATTCCAATAATGTAATCTTGCTAAGTTTCAGTAATAACTCAAATTGAATTTATCCATATAAATGAGTAATTACACTTCTCTTGTTTAATAGCCAACTTCTAGAGTTGTCATATGGGAAATGAAGTTTGGTTGCTTTTTTTTTTTTTTTTTAATCTTCACAAACTTTGGCATCTAGGTTAATTTTTGTTCTCAGTGTCTTGATTTTATGTTTACTGAATGTTTAAATAATCTTTCTCTTGTTTTGGTAATCCTTTTCTTTTTCTGTTCTAGTTTAGCATTTTCCCTGAGTATCTATTTAGCCTTTTCCTGAGATTGGTTCCCATTATTTCCAATGGTATTAAACTGGAAGCTATTGAAATTACACATTCGGTATGTCAACTAACTCACAGAAACAATTGGTTTGGAAGGTCAACCCATATTCCAGAAAGATGCATCTTTTTTTCCTACCTAGCAGTTTATTCCAACATCCTTCTACTGTTGCTCATGGGACTCAAAGGTGTTCTAAAACCATCACTTGTATCTATTGCTTCCCCAACAATTTAATTCAAGATGTTTTTCTGTAAGCTATGTTGTGATGAAGTCTCATGATCTTCAGTAGGCAACACCAGTAATTTTTTACTCTGGATATGTTTCTAGTCATCTTGTTTCTTACCTGTTTAAAAACTGCATGCAACTGTCAATCTGTTTCCAAGCACATTTTCTGATATGTAGCATGAGGTGAATTGTTAGTCTTGGTTTGTCTCTAGTGGCTTGTGTTCAATGGCTATCTATCATCTTCTCTATTCCATTTAACAATATTCAAAATGTCTTCTGTAGTTTTCATACTGAACTTCTCATACTTACTGTACATGTTCTGCTATGTAAAGTTTCTTGTCTTGTCAGTGCCATACCTCCACTCTAGTTTTATTCCATTCAGTTCGTTAATAAGAGTTGTTTTCTTCCTTAAGTCTGACAGAGTGATACTTTTCATTTTTTTCTTTCTAAAACCTCAATTCTTCTGGTACTGTCTAGTATGTGAGCTTATTTTCTAGACTATATAGGCACCTTTTTCTAAAATGTTTCTTCTGGTTTCAGATAACAAAGAATATTTATATTGTTGATCATTGTGTCTCTTCTATTACTAGCCAGCGCAAGACTGAGGGAAGAATCTCCATTTCTTTCTTACGTTATCTTGAGGTCGCTACTTAAGGTTACAGAAGCAGAATTAATTTTATTAGTGAATTTGGGAAATTGAAAATTCCTTTTAGCATGTAAATCAAACATTTATTCTGTGATCTTTTATCTAAGTTTTTTTAGCTACTATTTGGAGTTATGATTTCATATCATTGTAGCTAAACCAGACACTTAAATATACATACGTAAGTTAGAATTTGGCTGTGTTAGCTGATGGGATATTGGAATTGATCTTTTTTAATGTTTTACCAGGAACTGAATGCTTAATCGTTTTATGAACAGAACACTAGTTTTCCGTCTAGTGGCTGATACAAAGAAGTAAGGTAACTGAATTAAAAAAATTAATTAAAAAGTCTTTTCAGTCTTATGTTTTGGGTATTGCCTAGCCAGACATTTCAAACGCTCATGTCTGCCTTCTCTTTCATTAGTACCATGTTTTAGAATGAGGCTTGCTGTCAAACGCCAAGATAAAGTTAATCTATTTCTGAGCTACTATTTTCTGGTTTGAATAATCAGTAAGTACTGCTTTTAATGCATTGGATTCCTGAGAGAAAACTATTAAATAAATAGAAAGACAGGTGTGTAACAATGCTTTTCTGTGTTTCTGAGGAAATTAAATATAGCTTGTTGTCAGTTCCTACCTCCGTTAAAGACAGTAAATATCCCACCTAATAGAAGACAGAAAAATGTTAGCCCTACACCTTGTGTGGAAAAAAACCCCCTTCCTCTAAATGAAGATATTATTGAAAAGTATCTTATGCAACAGTTCTTCCTATAACTTTTTAACAGATTCTACTTTGCTGAAAAAGTTGTTCGATTTTTTGGCATATGTCTGTGGAGTGATATAAGTTAAAAATACACTAAGCTATTAAAGCTAAAAGGTGGATTTATTACTTTCTAAGGTTTATTGAGTAGTATATCTGGGGAATGAACAGCTATCCATTTTTACACACAGCTACACAAGAATCCCACTGCTCACCTGTAGCTTCTGTGGGGATTTTAACATAAAGAATGTCTTTGGTCAGGGAGAAATAATAAATCTTTTTAGAGATTTGTTAGGCTAATATAATGGAGATGTTTCTGTGTAGATATTAAAGAAGTTATATTTATATGGGTAGTAGGTGATTCATAGTACTGCTGTTGAAAGCATTGCTGTATGTTCTACAAGATACTACTTCTGTATAGTAAATAAAATAATGCAATACAGATATAATGAAATATAGGTCTGCAGACAGGCTAACATGTTGCTAATAGAACAGTAGTACTTCACACACACACACAGAAGTGTATATAATAAAATGATCGAACAACCATTCACTGAACAATATACATGTAGAAATCTAAGTGTGTTTAAATAGCCTCACCTCCAGCATGCTTTTTGCATTTAACGTGTTCTTACAGTAAATAGAATTTGATCAAAAAAAAATCACTAAACTTACATTTATGTTAGAAACATGTAAAATTTCACTTTAAAGGTATTTAAAATCTCAGTAGAATACTGAAGAATTTTAATACTGTTGGCATATAAGTTCGTGAATAAATGGATGTTGATATTGACTTGCATGTGCTAGTAAGTATGTCTTTTTAAAGTTTTAATCTGAATCTGCAAGCATTTCTTTCTGTAGATCCTTTGGTAAGAGTGAGAACTCTTTGAAGGGATATCTCTGTTCTCATTATTGCAGTTGTATTCCTTCTTTGTACCCCATCAGTTACGCACCCCTACCAAATCACAACTGTTTTATTCTATGAGTCACTAAAAATTCTGTGATCTCGTAACCTATTGTAGAGACACTGTTGACGCTGTTCTTATAGACATTTTTCTAGCATTTCTAAAAGTTTCACTTCTAAGTGATAGCAGTGAAAGCACATTTGCACAAATTAGAAATATATTACTACATGATGGTTAGTTACAGAAGATACATCTTGGTATGCTGAAAAAAAAAGCTCAGCATGTTCTTTCAGAGAATGGAAGGTATAAAGTTGCAAAATGGCTTAATCAAGGTCATGTGAGAGGAGGATTGTGAAGCTTAATTCAAGAAAATGCAGTTATATTTCTCTTTGGGATATAAATAAAATCATTTATGTCTTAACAATTAGCAACAGGATAATACATTTCTTCTTAAAATGTAAGGTATGTTTTCATTTGATACCAGTATAAAGTATCAAACAATTCAAATATTTGTGAGATATATCTAGTTATATTTCAGCTCTCAGAAGTTTAGTATGAGAATCATAGAATCATAGAATCATTTAGGTTGGAAAAGACCTTTAAGATCATAAAGTCCAACCGTTAAGCTAACCCTGCCATCTCACCACTAAACCGTGTCCCTAAGCGACTCGTCCTATATATAGAATTTTTCTATATAAAAATGCATTTTGTCTGCCAACATAAAATTTTAGTGAGATATTTAAAAAAAATAAATGAAGCCTGTACTTATTCTGTCAGGAGAAAAGGTCTTCTTTTCAGTGCTCCCCGTCAGACTTGTATTCATGTGCTGTTTTGTAATATTGTGAAGAGAGGTTTTTATCACAGAATCGTAGAAGCATAGAATGCTTTGCGTTGGAAGAGGCCTTTAGAGGTCATCTAGTCCAGCCCCCCTGCAGTGAGCAGGGACACCTTTAACCAGATCAGGTTGCTCAGAGCCATGTCCAACCTGGCCTTGAATGGTTCTAGGGATGGGGCTTCCACTACCTCTCTGGGCAACCCGTTCCAGTGTTTCACTGCCCTCATTGTAAAAAATTCCTTCCTTATATCCAGTCTAAATCTACCCTGCTTCAGTTTAAAACCATTACTCCTTGTCCTGTCATAGCAGGCCTTGCTAAAAAGATTGTCCCCATATTTCTTATAGGCTCCCTTTAAATACTGAAAGGCTGCAATTTAGACCTTTTTTTTTTCCTGAAAAAAATTAGATTCGAATTTCTAAGCTCTAAGAGTTATAAATTCTAAATGTAGCTTGATTCCAAAGGTAAACATGCACAATATACCTACAAGTTCCTGCTTTTTTTTTCTCTGCTTGGTGATGGGTCCCACTTGAGGGACCCAAGTCTCAAGGAGCAGCTCCACACTGGAAGCTCTATCCATGGTTCTGGAACCTGCGGTGCCATCGCAGAATTTCCCTGTTCAATTTCAATGTGCCTTTGTGTGCGATAGTGATTCGTCAGGTTTGTAAACTTCCTTCTTCAGTGAAACATATCAAGTCTATGAATATCCTAAGTTCTGGTAATTTAAAATTAGCATCATGTTCTTCTTTCTGCCTTTAACAACTTTGAAAATTACCTTTACATAATTTAAAAATCCTGGGATTTAACTAGAAAAAGGACATCTTTAGCATGAAATCAAGTTATTCATTAGTACTAGGTGAAACAAAGTTATTTTTCCATGTTATAAGGCTTTATAGACCAATAATATTTTGAAAGTATGCGGAAAACTATAAATAACTGGAAATGTTAATGTCTGAATACAAGCAGTAACTCTTCTGTTAATGACTAAATACAAGAAGAAACCCTTCTTCTTCTACCTACAAAAATTCAGTCATTGATTCCACAGAAATATGTACTTCAACAAAGTCTAGAAAGATAAAATATATATTTTTATAGAGTTTAAAAAGTGTTAAAGTCTACTAAAGGCTTACAAGAAATGTTTGTTACTCCTATTTTAACTTTATAATTCAGGCTACCTATGCATTCTGTGGATATTTACTTCCTTAAGCACAATATTCAGAGATAACAATTTTTTCTTCATTCTTGCTATTTGATTTCATATATGTGAACCAAAATAACATAAAACTTTTGCTGTTGCCTTCTTTGTCAGGAGGTACCACATCTTTTCATTGGGTGTCTTTATGGTCAGATGTCTTTCCTCTGCTGGGCTTAGGAGTAGTCACTTTTTCCATCCTAACAGAATTGGGTTTAGCTTGTAATCAACATTCCCATCAGCAATTTCATGTGCACTTTTGCTTCTTATGGGCCCAGTCATACTCCCGTGAAAACGTTAGCTTCAATATGAGCAGTCAGCTATTTATTGTTCTCTTTTTGTGTTGTTTCTATTCATTTCTACTAATAATGTTTCTGTTAGTCATTTATTGCTTGTTACAGTGTGAAAGCTGAGGAGGGTTACAAACTAGTCAGTTGTTATTGCTGAACAGAAGTGTGCAGGTCCAGAAAGAAAACCTTAGTATCATTTAAACTGTTCAAGATATCTGAGTTCCCTTTATGGCCAGCCTAAGGTTTAGACATTACTAATCACTGAATTACCCTTTTGACTGAAGACAAAATACTGGATTTATGTTATCTGAGTCTAAACATTACATTCAATTTTCAGGCTTCTGGGAAAATACCAAAGCAGCTCAAGACTTGCTATTATCAGCAGCTAACACTCTATTTCCCTATCAGACTTATGTCTCCTTCCCACCTATCTTCTCTCTTCTTCTTTCCACAATAAGGAACCTGTAAAATGTTTGTTATTATTATGGGTAAGTACTTTATACAAATATTTATTGTGTGGTTTATTGCAGTTATAGAGCCTAAAACCAGCAAAAATATCCTATGTGCTCAGATTGTCATTTTAACAAGAGAATATGTAAGGAGATATTTTATCAGACATTAGAATGAGTTTGTTTATTGTCAGACAAGAGCTCCGAGAATGTTTTTTTTTTTTTTTAGAAACAAACAAGCGAAAAACTATTTTGATTTTAATCAAAAATGTATTTTCCTCATAAAAAAAATTCACGTACTCACTGTGTCTACTCTACAGAGTTTGTCCATTTCATTACACCATGTGTCAATCCTAGTATATCTGTTCACTGCAAAAACTCGTGGCTAGTGTGTGTAATACAGCACAGGAGGAGGTATTGCTCAGTTCCACTACTTTTATATAATAATTAAAAAAAAATACAGAAAATGTTCTTGGCTACTTGCACTGTATTCCAGACTTAAAAGTCCCGTTAAAGTTCTAGAAAATGAAGTTAGTTGTATTTGGTTGGTAGAATACCCTTAGAAGTCAGATTCTCTTATGCTGAGTCAGTACCTATTCCCATTTGTTGGCAGCAGCAAAGTCCAGGCATCTAGTTCCTAAAAGAAATACTTTTTCATGTTGCCTTTTTATTCAGCACAAATGCATTCATGTGCTTTTTATTTCAGAAATTAAGTGTTATACTGACATATTTATGACATATTGGTTGGTACACCTATTACAGTTGCTTTTACTTCCATTGCTGTGCTTTTTTCTTTGCCCATGTCCCAAAGACTGATTAGAGGAGGATAAAGCTCGTTGAGTGAAAAGGATTGTTTCTTCAGATAATTCTTTAGATAGCTGTGTCCAACGTCATAGTTCATCTCTCGTGAGATGCAACTGTAGAGATATATCACAGAGATGATTCCCAAAAGAGCACCAAGGCAGGCAAGGAATCCTATTAAGTTGCTCTTTTCGTAGCCTTTCGTTGCCACGTCCAGTCCTTTTGTGGTTACGTTGACACATTGTTTCTTGTTCTGTGAATAGATAGTGGGAATATCTATACAAATTTTGTATTCAGTTGATGGATTTAGATGCGTAAGATTATAGACCTTTATATCAGATGGTATTCGAGCGCTCTGTGCAGCCTGAGAGTTTTCAGCTTTCAGAAAGGCTGTCCATCTAACACTGGATTTCAGAATTTTAGAACTTGTTTTCCATGAAACCAAGACAGAATTAGATTTTATATCTTTTATTTTAATATTCAAGGATCCATTGCTGTCCTGAGGAAAAGAGCCATCCACTTTAATCATAACTGACTTTAGGTCTGCCCCAACTAAATTTGTTGCTATACACGTGTATAAGCCACTTTCTTTTTGTGTAACATCACTTATGTCTAATGTTCCTTCAGAATGAATGTAGTATTTATTAGAAATAGTATTAGGCAAAAGTTTGTGTCCTGATGGTGTTATCCAGTAGATTTCAGGTTCTGGTTCTGCTGTTGCTCTGCAGTGTAAGGAAATATGGCTGCCAGTTTTTAAATCCAGAGTAGATGGAAAACTTTCAGGAGCTATCAGGGGGAGACAGATTTCCATCATTTCCCGGAAGTGTATCTGTCTCACATTCTGGCCTTGGAATTCAGGAGGGTCTACACAAAACAGGGACTCTGGCTCCATGAAGCGAATGTTTGTTTTATTCATGTTAATCCAGCGGATGACACAATCGCATCTAATGGGATTGCTGTGTATACTGACTTCTTTGAGGTTAGGCAAGGATTCTATTGTACTGCGGTACAGGGCACTCAGCGCGTTGCTGTTGAGCATCAGCGATTCCAGCTTGGGAAGTCTGTAGAATGCATTTGGATGAATGTATGATAATCTGGGGTTATTGGTAGCTTCTATTTTTCTTAAATCTGGCAAATTATCAACAGCAAGACTATCTATAGAAATGAGTTCAGGCATGTTATTAATTCCTAACTCTTTTAGGTGCAGCATATTGCTAAAATCTCCTCGTCGTATTCTGTTAATGGGGTTCTTATTTAGATCCAGAAATTTAAGATTTGTAGCCTTTTGAAGAGCAACGTGGGGCACTCTAACAAATCTGTTGTCGTAAAAGGAGATGCTTTCTAAATTGTCAAGGCCAACCAAAGCATTGTCTGGTATTTCAGTGAGATTTATGCCTGCTAAAACTAGGCTGCGCAGATTGATAAGAGGTTTAAAGTTCATATCTTCAATTCTGATTATTGGGTTTTCTCCAATCATGAGAATTTCAAGATTAGGAGTAGCTTCAAACCACTTCCTGTTGATCATCTGCAGACCATTTGAATTGAGATGAAGTCTGAGAAGATTATTGAGGCCTATGAAAGCTCCCGGTGCAATCACAGAAAGCAGGTTATGATTAATATAAAGCTCTTGTAAATTTTGGAGTCCAGAGAGACATTCTTCAGGGAGTTCAGTAAGTTTGTTTTCTTCAAGGTACACTGAAAGCAACTGTGGTACCTTTATAAGATTAATACTGGTCACTGAGGATAAATTGTTCTGAGATAAATCTAGACCAGTTAAATTCACTGGGAAGTCTACTGAATGTTCAATTTTTGCAATATTATTAGTCTGTAGAAGTAGAACCTGTGTGTTGGCAGGCAGTCTGGCTGGAAAATTAAAAAGGCCTAAATCATTGCAGTCTACTGTTGGAGCCTCCATATACACAGACCTGGGAGTGAACCATGGTCTGATCTCACATATACATGACTCTGGGCAGTCTGCTTTTTTTTCTACAGCTTGTACCAGTGCAGTGATAACTAGGCCAAGTAGAAAATTAATTTTGAGTTGCATGTCCTTCATCTTAGCTCAAATGTTCAGAAAAGTAACAGACCCTTTAGTATTCCACAGTTATGGTTTTGGAATTCAGTATGACCTGGTCAATTGATTATACACACACATGCATTTGTCAAATGATGATCGCAAAAGACTTTCTTCCTGAGGATAAGTGGTAAATTTGTAACCGACTTGTCCAGTAGTAAGAGGCATTTTGTGGCAATGAAGGTCACTCTGTCCTTGATGACATAAAATTGATAGGCTTTGTGAAGATGAAGTATGTATAGATGGTCATAGGAGATTAAGCAATTCATTTATTTAGTAGTATTAACTTCAAATCCCATGATTGATTAGTGTTTGCAGGAATGACAGGATGACCTAAAATATAAGAAGAGGAAATAATTAGTATAAGAAACTATAAAGTTATAAATTAATTTAGCCATCTTTTGCTCTCTAATGTTAATTATTGCAAGTAAGAAAAGAAAATTACTGTGGTGCCTAGAGTATTGTAGTGGTATCCAGATAGCATAAATGAAGTTAATATAGTAATATATCTTCAGACTTGTAGCTTGTCATACATCCAGTGGAGCATTGCTCTACAGAAAGATGAAGATCCACAAAGTATAAAGCAAAATATATCAGTGAGATTTTTCTACATATTTTATGCTCCTTTAAAATATTTTCTTTTTTCTTTCAGTTATCACTAGAAGCAGACTGAGTTCTGTTGGCTTTGAAAATGTAAACACTGAGCAAAATTCTACAGAGCATGAATATTTAACTTTTGAACATGAAGTTTATAAATATAAAGAACATAATTTATGTCTAATCAAAGGAAAAAGGAATGGTTGGATTAATACACATTCCTAATGATGACATTCTTAGTCAAACCTGTGAGATATTTATACAGAAATATACAAAATTGATAATCCACAGCTTTTATCATTTTCTAATTCTTTTTGTAGTCTCTGTTTAGGAAGAAAACCTGTTTTTTTCTTTAAAGCGATAATTAGAAAGAAATATGTACCTCATAATAAATAGCTCATCATCTTGGCAAATTCAGGCTAATTACTGGCTTGCTTAATTTGGCTTCAATAACTTCAATTGCAAAGAATAATAATAACAGAAAAGTGTCTTTAGAGTGATAAGAAGGGAAAAAAAAATCTACACCAGCAATTGTGTCTTTGCTCTGTAGCTCTGCAAGAATCTGAAATTTGCTATTAAGTTACAGATTGTCTTCATGTCCAAAATTATAGTGGAGACTGAAGCCTTAGCATCTTGAAGCATTGAATGTGTCCTTTCCAGATTTTTGGTATGAACTTGCTTTTTTAGGGAGGGGGGGAGAGGGGAGGAGTCTAGTATGGGTGTACATTCTGTTCCAAGCCATACAATTCAAAAGTTTCTGTGCTTTCGTATATGAAGTAGTACATATTAACTGCTTCATTTTCTTCATAATATAGACTTTGCGCTAACTTTACATGGACTTTGTCTCAGAAGACTTTCATACAAATACATATTTATGCCCTTTCTCCCCTTGCCTCTGGTGTTAAAATTCGCAGTGACATTGTTTACAAACTGTAAGATAAGATCAATGCTTCATTGACATTGATAAATAACTTTTGAGGTGTTGCTGGCATAGGTAGACAGAATTACAAAAGTCAAGTGTCAAGGATTTGGATTTTAGGTTTCCTTTCTAGGCCCAGGAGGGCTGGGCATATTGACCACGTAGGAATTCCATATCAGCTCAGAGGAAAGGTGTTGGACCATGTCAAGTGACATCAGCATCGGGCCAATTTGTAGTACATTTGGCAAGTCTTTGAGGCTGCTGTTTGTGTTATGTACGTTTAAGGACATTTAATATTTTACTTTAACATGTAAGCGTATTAATAAAGTGAACAGACAATGTGTGAGATAAACATACAGAAAACATTCTGCTGTTTTGAGGATTAATAATATGTTTTTATGCAAATGGCCCAGTTTATACTGAAATGCAAAGACATGCTGACTGAAATAGTAAAAATGTAATCTGTTCCTTTGTTCTGGGAAATGAGATGAACTTGAGGCTTTCAGAAAAATAAAGGCTTGCATTGGACTGTTAATGCCTATGACTTCCTCTTGATTTTGCCACCAGGAGGCAAGGTGATACACCTATATGGAGTACTGTTCCATTTCCTAAAGATTTCGGTAGAAATCATTCTATGCCAAATGCACAGATGTAATTTACTATATAGGGAGAAAATAGGATGCCCATGGTGG
>NW_009259107.1:742532-773653 GCF_000687185.1 Egretta garzetta | reverse complement strand
GATGGGGGGGACGCATAGGGGGATGGCAGGCGGAATTTTTTGACTTGTGGCCTTGATGTACTTTCTAAAGCACATGTCCAATTGACTTCTGGAATTTTATTTGGATTGTGTATTAAAAATGTATCTGTAAGCATGGCAAATACAAAATGTAAGCTTCTCATAATTGAAAGGTCATTGTAAATCTTACCTGAATAGTAAATTAATTGAGATTCAACAGACTGCTGCTGCAGCTACCAAATCTCAGCATTTTGATCCTACTATGATGCTCAAGGACTTCTGCTCAGTAGAGGTACTGGGAAGGTATTCTGGGGAAGTATGACTACATAGCTGACCTGGTTTTCTTCTCCTCCCTTGACATTTGCTATTGGCCATTGTGAGAAATAGGATGTGGACCAAGATGGACTTTTCATGTGTGTCCCGGGTACTCGAGAGGCTGTGCCAGTTAAAACATGTAAACTACGACATTTTCATGTACATAGAGCAAACATCCTCCTGGATTTGAGTTTATAGTCCTCCCGAGTTTATAATTCAGCTTCTATGGGATTCTCAAGCCCAAAACAAGGGCACCAGCGGACATTTTCATGTCATATATATTAGTGTGGGCTTTCCGCAAGAGGCGGCAAAAAAGAAGAGGTTGGAGATCCAGGTTGAAATTCTTCCTTCTTTATGATTTACTCGGATGTCTTTTCTCTTTCTGGTGAATTCTCCAGCTAATAAGCCACCAGCTCAAGCTCATACGGTGTTCTAGCATAAATCTTCCTTATTTCTCCAGTTAATGTGCTTCTGCCTTGTATAAAATATTCACTGGGGTTGAGTGCCTTGAATAACAGATTGTAGAATAATTTTCACACTCTCGCCCAGCCTGCACAGTCGTCGTTCCAAAATACATTGTTTCACCTCAGAAAGATTTTTGGTTTAAATAGTGTCATGTCTGTGTATTGGTTTACATGAAAATGATTTGGTATTAACTATAATTCAAGGTGTGGAATAAAAGAATGTTTCGGGAGTATTATGGACATCCATGGTGGCCTATGAGATCATAGAATCATAGAACAGAATATCTCATGTTGGAAGGGACCTATAACAATGATCAAGTCCAACTCCCTGCTCCTTCCAGGACAACATAAAACTAAATCATATGACTGTAGTACACATCATATGACATAGTGCACAAAAAAGTGAAGTAGCGAAATGCACAGCAAAATTTGTATGGCATCATTTGAGTGCCAAAACATTTTAGTTGGTCTTTTTGCTTATAATAGTATTATTGTGTGACTCTCATATACAATGTTGACAGAGAAGGTAAGAAAACATGCATTATTGATGCTAAGTTTTCTGGTCCCACTTGAGGAGATGAAAACCCAGAATCAAGTTATGCAGTATGACTTTGTTTATACCAACTGGTTGTATTAATTATGTGTGTGTGTCTCTGTGTATGTAATTAATTTCTGAGCTTGAGATGTGTACAAAACATTTTGAACTGAGAGGTGAGCTGCAGTTTACTGTAACAAAATAAACCTCATGTAATTTCATATCTTGCAGTCAATACTATAAACTGTAATTGAAGTTAAATTTCCTTGAAGACTGTAGTGTCACAGAGACAAATGTTTGTACTGGAAATTAAGCATTTAACTTTGTGATACTTTGAACTTTGGGAATGCACTCGTTCCCTTTCTTCGTTAATGTACTGATAATAGAAAATATGTACTGATAACACTAAATAAAGATTAAATTTAAATACTCTTACTAACAGTGATTTTCAGAATTTTTATTAATAGATTCCAGTCTGTAAAGCTAAGTGCTTTTTACCATCTGGAGTTTTATGTGAAAGTTTTGCATTTCAAATGTCCAGTTTTAAAGGTAGTAAAAAGAAGGACAAAGAGAACGTGAAGGTTATTTGTCCTGTTCCTTGAGCAGTATTTAAAGTATCTGAGATTTAAATACACAGAGATTTCTGTGCAAAGGTATGAATTTTATTTAAAGAAAAAAGTTAATTCAAATAATGCAATTATGTCAGCATTACCTGTTAAGCAAAAATACTATTTTTATCATAGCTCTTTTGTTATGGGGTTTTGGTGACCTCTGAAGATTTTTGATGTGATGCAAGCGACTCTTAAAACTTGTACCTACTATGGTGCACAATAGAAAAGCTTGTAGACCTGAGGCTCAGCAGCAAATTATCACCAGTAAGCTGGGCTGTGGGATAAGTGTTTTCACACAAGCAGCAGCAGGAGCTGTCATTGTAGTTCTGGAGTCTTTGCTGTAATTCTTAACCCAGCTGCATTTATAAATCTTTATGTGGACTCTGGTTGTACATCTGTTTCCTCATCCAGATAAAATGGTATGTCTTGCTTCCTAATGTCTGCAATTAAAACATCTAAATAGGTTCTGCATCTAAAAAGTTAGTGTTGCTTATAGTGATGATATTCAGTATTTTTGTTATTGGTTTCCTGTACTAGAACTCTGTCCTAAGACTGTTTAAACCTCTGTGGACAGGTTATTTACTTTCTTCTGGAAGTCCATCCCTATTGCAATCCATATTTACCATCTTAATAAATATGGTGTGCTTCTTGCTTTTAAGGTATTATCTCACTTTTAGAAAACTCACCCTGCTGCGTGTGACTTTTTGCAGCCTAATTATCTCTTGTGTAGACAATGATTAGTATGTCTTAATTAGGTTTGTTTCATTTACTGCTATTGACAGCTGGAGCCTCGGCTTACAAGAGGGTATCACCATTATTTGAGCTGGAAAAGACATTCAGTGAATGAATAAACTGAGCAACGGTTCTCATCACTGGAGCAACAGACAGCGAAGAACCAAGTCAGAGTGGGCAGAAAGGAAAAGAAACACGTCAGGTTTTGGCAATCTTTCTTTTCCACTTCAGCAGTTAGAGAGACAGTGATAAAAATTAAAAATGCAGCAGCTACATTGCAATGTGCCCTGCTGGCAATAAGGCAAACAGTTCACTTCACAAGGACCAATTTAGAGGTGGCAAGCATTTTGAAAACACAGCTGTTCGTACAAAGCTACCTTTCAAACACATCAACTGAAAGAGCCACTTCTCAATTCTTGTCATTATAACCACTTTGAGCAGTTCTAGGGACAGAAATCTGGAAATGTCACTAACCAGAAATTGGGCATGGGACGTTTCATACCTCACCTGATTGTAGTTACAGCACTTGGGGTTTTATTTTTCATTTTTTAAGTGTTAGTTATGGCCATATACAGATTTAAGTTTGAACATCTAGTGTCTTTCTGACAGTTTTAAAAGGCAATTCTTCCTTGTTTTGTTGTATCATTAAAATAATCAAAAAAAAGTTTCCTTGGGGAATTTCTTTTTGCAGCATGATTGATAAAAAGATACAATAACTTATTTACTTGACATATTTCAAGAATTGGTGCAAGAATCTGTTGTGTTTTTTTTTCTCTATAAAAATGTAACTAGGATGTTTTTGTTGAAATATGTACAGGAAGTTTGTGACCAAGGCAGGAGCGCAAGTTTAGGTTAAAGCACAAAAAGATAATACAATAGCTTTTCGTAATAGAACCAGTCTTGAAATAAAATATTTCTAGAAGTAAGCTCTACTAGCTGGTCTCATACAGTTGCTGGAAATTCTATAGGCTTTGTAAAAATGGAAAGAATTTCTGCTAGCATATGTAGTCTTGCTTTCTTTCTGGAGCCAAGAGTTTCATACAGAATCCTGTTTCTCTTTAGAAATACAAATTAACAGTTCACTGTAATATGCTTTTACTGTTTTATATTCTTACATATAGCTAGCAGGTCGTCTCACATTAAAACATGAATGAGGATTTTTGGAAATTAGTGTGTTTCTGACAATCTCAATTCTGAGGTGTTCATCTTGGGCAGCTGACAGTATCAGATGGCAGCTGGATTTTAAGAGTCTTAGGCTGAAAACCTCAAAAGTGAGTATCTGAAATATCTGGACATGTTTGAAAAAAATGACTAGGGCTTCCTGTTGGGATGTTGACTAATTTTGGAAATCTACTTTATGTTTTTTCTAATGATTGATTTTTAGAACTTCAGTCTGGCCCTGAATAGCAGTAAGTGCAAGATGTAAAGGAAATGGCAAAGCTACTTGTATTTAACCCTAGAAGCAATTTGCAGTGTCTGAATAATTATTTCAGCATAGGTGTTTACATTTATTTTGTGAACTTGTTACACCTCCTTTTCATTTTTTTCTTTACTTGGAATAAATTTGCCTGAGGGAAAGCCACAAGCTTAAATTGTTTAATATGATTGTAAACCAGGACAAATTCTCACACCTTAGACCATTACAAGATAAGAATGACAAGATTTTGTACATTATCAAAAGTTCTTTATATCCCTAGACATCATGTGCTTTGAGGTTACTTTAATTTACAGATAAAGATAGATTCAGAAAAACATTATGATCAGCTAGGTTGACATGAGATTTACCCTTTCACTAATTGAGTCTGTTCTACTATCTTTGTGCTCTTGTTTACTGTATGTTAATGCAATTTAATAGATACCATTCAGATATCAATTCATTAAGAACTTGCTGTAGTTCTGTTTCCTATATCAATCAAAAATTACATTACAGTATTTTGGAAAATGTTGCAATATAACAAGTCGTAAAACTTTGAAAATAAATTTTTTATCATCACATTAATCATATTATCATCATCATTTTAAAATAGATGTGATGAAATAAAAAAGTGAAGTGGAAGCTAAAGGAATTTTTACATATGGTATGTGATAATTTATTACACTTGCTGTTTTAGAATAACTTTTCAATGGACTTAAATGAACATTTGGTAAAACCTTCTTGTGAAAATTGGAGGATGGAAAAGATATAGCACTTGTTTCCTAACCTATTTTAAACTGAATTGCCATGACTGACCATGGAGTGGCAGATAACTATGGGACAACCTGCCTGTGAAGTAGGGTGTTTGTCAATCATAATCACAGCGCTTAATAGAAATGGTATATAATTTTGTTGCCATTATTAATTTGGTGGCAGCAGCAGCATTGTGCATTGGAACCATAGCAGTGGATAAGGACCACACTTTCACGTGTGCTAACTTGCTGCAAAACAAAACGGTGAGCTTTACACCATGGGACTTAAAATTTAAATACAAGAAAAGGGAAAACCTGGTGATTCAGACAAGGCAAGAAAAAAAAAAAAAAGAAGTCATATGAAAATCTCTGAATATCCTCAGGTTTCTTCTTTTCCTCTGACCATAGTCTAGTAGTTTGCTATCATGATCCTGGATTACTTTTCCAGGCTGTGATTTTAGATTTTCTGTCTGCAGATATCTCTCTCATGTACTTTTAACTTTTAATCGCACACTCCCTAGCCATTGAATATCTCTGACCTTTTCACAAATGTCATAGCAAAAGAAGACAAAACGTTTGTTTGATGATACTTGGTAAAGGAATTAATCATTTCAGTAATTACAGTTACCTCTTCTTTTTTTTTTACTTCTCTAATATGAAGTGCACAAAATAATTTTTAGGTATTCTTTTTGAGTGAGCCGAGATGTTAGTAAATTATATTTACATGACAAGAGGATGAATTTCAACTGAAGTTGCGTATTTCTTTACCATTTCTGTTCTAATCTGTCATTTATGTTCTAATTTCTAATATGACATTTCAAATCCTCTTGCAATATTTTTAATATATGGCTGTTAGACTACATCTAATAATTTTATATACTTGGGTTAATTGTAAAAGAAACTTTGAAAAGAATCTGAACCAATTTCTTATTTTATTTCTTCTTTTTAAATCAGATATTGAATGTATAGTTCTGATGTATCTAAAAAATTAACTCATTGCTAGTCTTGCTTTTTTGACTTTTTCTTAAATAATAATTGCACATATATATTTTCTAGTTGTCAGAGAAAATAGCAAGGATTAAATGTTAAAAATAACTTTTCAAAGTACTTAGATCTTTGGGATCTTTGTTACAGTTCTTAGCCTTAGAAAGGTTTCACTGTGTGAATTACTTATCGTTGCCATTATCAAGCAATGATGTCAAAAAATATTGCTGTAACTTGGGAAAGTAATGTGTTAGTTTAATTTAGATTTATTTGTACATGTTCAACTTCTTTTTGACAGTTGTCATGTCAGTAGTGGAGAAGCACATATCAGCAGTTACCTAGGCACATAGTTGGCAAGAGAGCAGTCACGTTCTGGATGTGGGTGAATGTACCCAGTTACCAGATGCTTTAAGCAGATGGCCAGAACTAAAGATGAGTGAGACCAGTTTTGGCTTTATTTTCTAGAAAGCTATCATACTGATTCTGGGGGTCTGTAGTACATTTGACTAGTAAAGAAGACCAGCCAAAAACCAGCAGAGCTATTGACAAAAATCTGCATTTTGTGATTTTGTTTTTCTTTGTGGCTCTTGAAGTGTAAATATTAAACATGCCTAAAACATAGAAATGGGTGTGTTCAAGTAGTTGTAATAAAGACAGAGAAAGGTAGTGGCCGTACTTAGCACATAATATATTCCTTGGGAATTTACTGATTTATCTTTTTTTGATTTATCATGGGGAAAAGGTCACTAAAAATTAGCATAATAATAAACACGATAATTTTAGGAGTTACAATTTCTATTCTATAATTTTTCAGTAAGAAAGATTTAAGCTTGAAAGGCCTAAATTCATTTGAATCATCAGTCTTTAATGGCAGACTCCTAACATGTAGTGACTTCACCTTTTAGATTTTGGTATATTTATGATTTGTTTTGAGAAATGGTCATGTCAAGGTAAATGTCCTTATAATAGTTAAAAAGAAGATATAATTTCCAGTGCGCACTGTATTGATTGTAAACTATAATAATCTAAAGATATGTAAGGGCTTAATGAATGTAGTTATATCAGGAACATCCTGCTACAATCCCAGCCAGTACTTGATGTATACTTATAACATACTACATGGAATGTGGTTTGACATCCATGAAGGGAAAAAATTTATTACTTGTCATTTTAATAAGCAGAAATTTCTTACTAAAACCCAGAAATAATTTATTTTGAGGTGCCAGTAGTGGACGAGATAATATTGTCTATGTCATGGATTTTCCTACCAAATTAGGCTGAATTGCTTTAAGTTTATAATTGTGAATATATTGGGTGATTACTTTCATTCTGAGACACCTCAGGAATCAGGTTCACAATGTATTGTTCAACAGAAATGGATAATTCTTTTTTTTAATCTTGCTTGAGGCAGTGTAGAGAAATGGATTGATGAAAAAACAATTTCAGGATGCAAAAACTGACAATGCATAAAACAGAATATTATTGTAAAGATTAGGAAATAAAGTTCGGGTTTTGTGCTGTGTTTTATATCAGTTGGAGTGATTTATGCATACTCATAAATTACCAGCTCATAGAGATACTGTCATTTCTCATTGCAGAAAGTATTTTGATTTGTATTTAGTTTTAATTACAGTTTTTGCTCAGCTGAGCATCTCATTAATAACATTACATGTTAAGGTGTTTTATATGATTTGCAAAACTAACATTATTTTCAGACCTGAAATTATTGCTTTTTGTGCTTTTATGACCCATTCGTCAGCTCTAACCCACTCTATAGGATTATCATGGTTCATTTCTTATTTCCCCAGAAGTGAATACATTAAAACACTGATCTTATTTTCTCTTTATGATTTGCTTTTTAAAATAAGACCATAAGAAAGAGCATAAATATGAGATAAATAAATAGTAACACTCATAGTTAAGTACAGTATCCCTTCTCCTGTGTGTGGCACTATATCTAATTAATCATTTAGTCCCTGGAACAGTAACTGCATCCTCTTTCAGGTGTTTTTCTTTTCCCTTCAAAAACACAAATTTATTTAAAATTTATTTAAACGGGGCTCTGAGCAACCTGATCTAGTTAGTGGTGTCCCTGCTCACTGCAGGGGGTTTGGACTAGATGACCTCTAGGGGTCCCTTCCAACCCAAAACATTCTATGATTCTATGATTGTATCTGTCCAGCATGTATAGATTCATAGCCACCTTTCCCATTCCAATTTTTCCCAGTGTACAATCCTTCTTGTTTCCTATTATTTTAAAAGTATTTTTTTGTAATTTGTCTAAAGTGAAAAATTCACTCAGTCCCTTAATGTTAGCTGATTTGGCTCATTAGCATGTCACTGAACAGGATTATTTTGATCATGAAACTTATAGCCACATCTTGATTTTGTATTTCTTTCTTAGCTCTCCAGCATCTATCATCCTTTCACATCACCCTTCTGCATTTTGGATGCCAGATCTGGCAACAGTGTTAAAATTAATACTCTGATCTCCCAGAGACTTTTGACCAGCATTTACTGTTCAAGTATTCAAGTCAATCAACCAGATTGTGATCACTGTACTCAAATCTTGCTCTAGATTTTCTTTGACAAGCATAGTTTAGCTTTCATTTTGTTGTGATTCCTACTTATGATTCAAAGACTAGGCATAGACATATCTGCTATAGGTGCATATGTAAAGATACGTAGGAACAATACCTCACATATTACAACAAGAATGTTAGAGATGCACAGATGTATTTGTGCAATGAAATGCATCTTGCTATGGGAAAATGGCTGTTCAAACTGAACAAAAGGTAAATTTGGATTAAGATACCGAAAAGATCCTATTAGTCGTGATTGTGGAATGATAGAATGAACAGTTTTGTTCATCACTGGTATTGAAATGGAATAGATGAACCATTTCAAATTGTCCTTCCAGTTTGTCCTTCCAAAGATGGATTAGGCATAATTTTGTAATAATGATAATGTTGAGTCAAAGCAACCTGCTTTTTTATTATAAAACGTTTATTTTTAAGTCTGACTTCAGCCTTTCTGCTTTCAGATAATGGCATGGTTCTCTTTTCCAGCAGTAAAACAACTTGAGTAAGTAAAGAAAGTTAGATATTTCAATAGTCTGACATTTCAATAGTGTGAAATGACAGATTATGCTTTCAGGGTCTAGTAGTAATTTCTGCTTCAAAGTTTGAAGACATCAGGGGGAATATCAGAAGTAAGGAGAAAGACATGGTATGCTTGCTTACTCATAGGAGGATCTCTAGCACCAGAATGCCAAAAAACTATTAGTGTTATTTATCAGCTACAGGTAAGAACTCTCATGAAAAGCTGTATATGGTTACGGTCACTCAGGTTCAGCAAAATAAATTGGAATTAGGGTGGAATCAGTTAATATTAGGAAAATTATTTGTGAAAGGAAACTAGGAAAAAGCATGCTGTTTCCACTGTAAAACAATTTTAGATTTGTTGGCAACAGAGGAGAAATAGCTGTTAGTTGTTTGTACAAATACTAAGTACAGTAATATATCACTTACAGGTAGATGAGGAGTAGTCATATATATTGCAAAACCTGGAGTTGTTTCTCTCCATGTATACACATGAGAATTCTGAGAAAATATGTCAACTAAGAAGGGCCATATGAAGATTTAATTGCAAAAATATTGTTCAAGTTCTTAAAATATTATCAGAAATTGTCCCATCATATTGCTGCTGTTCTTCATGAAATCAATGAACTTTCTCCCCAATTGACTAGGAGTATGTATGGAAACTAATTAGAGGTAATGGAAAATATACATTAGCATGTATAGAAAATAGCTAGGAGTATGTATGGAAAAAAACTAATAGGCAAACATAATGGAAGAACACCTTGTGTCCTTGTGTCCTATGTAAATGCTCATGAAGGACTCGAAGAAAATAAGGAGATTTCTGGATATATATCATAAGTTCTAGAGTACATCCCATAAAGTAATAGAAGAAAGTAGAAATAGAAGACATGATTTTTTTTTTTTTTTTTAGGGATATGGGTATTTGAATAACCTCCTCAGAAATTGCTCTTGGGGTTTTATAATTTTCCACTCTTCTTCACAAGAAACAAAAGCAGTTGGGATAGAAAAGTTGCCTGAGATTCTTTAGAGTCACCCATTTAATTTGCAATATTTAAAGCTATACATGTTGCTGTAGTTCAGAGAATAAAAGTACACATATACCATGGAAGAGTTTAAAGCAGAGGACATATGTCAACTCTGACATTTGGAAGGATTGATTTACCTCTTAACTCGTCCTTCCTCAGCTAGTACGTTAAAACCAGGCAGACAGTGTCTCAAGAGCATGTAATCCACCATCTCAAAAAAGAGATTCAGGTGACAAGGTGATTCTCTAAAAATGTAAGCTAGCTTACATTTTTTTTTACATTTACATTTTTACAATGTCTAGCTTCTTGCAGTAGGGTGTAACAGGTTGTGCAGATACCTTTGAAATCCAATAGCCAGTTCAATTGATAGAGTTAGCTGATGCAATACACAAGCCAATACCAATTAATGTGCATTGGGGATTAATTTGGTTAACCACAATTTAAGCAGGCAGACGAGGATAATTTAGCTTTGGTGTGTGGCTTTTTCTGCCAGTTCTTATAAATGTGAACTGAATACGTAGTTTAAGTTCTCGTAGTATAATTATCCTTCCTTCAGGCAATAGTTGTCACCTTGTTCGATATTATAATGATGGAAGTTATAAACCACCTGTCTGTCTCCTTGCAAATGACTCTGTGTCCTCTGTTAATGAGCATGGAAATGTCACCTTAAATTGCTTTAGCTTTCCTAATACAAAGAAAACAAAGCATGGAAAGCATTTGAAGTTCAAAATCCATACCAGTTGTTAAGCTCATGTTAGTATGCTTTAAACTGTCTTTATGATGGTATCCTATTGTATGTGGGAAATGCAAATTTTGAAAGTAAATCCAGATTTAACATTTTTCATTTGGAACAGGGAGTGTAGAACAGTGTGAGCATTCTAAGTCTACATTTTCAGACCCTGACCTATCAGGTTCACTTCTGGTTGTGGAGAATGATCATGATCTATTCCTGAAATTCCAATTCTGAATCTCCAGTGCCATCCGGTAACTTTCAGTTGGTTAAAGGTTGAGATTATTCTGGAATTAAATCAGTAAGTAAAGCAACACATCTGAATAGCTGAGAACTTTAAAAGTCCTGAAAACATTGCCCTGAAGGTGATAGCATGCTCTTTTCTGTCTCCTGTCATTCTTGAGAGATAATGTGAGCCACATCCAGGGAAGATGAAGCAGCATTTGAAAGTTATAGACATAATAAGTAGAAACTTTTTGCAGTTATGAGGTGAAATAGCTTTGTTTGGCAGTCCTTCAGGAGCAAGCTTTTAGGATTGATCAAGACTTGCATTACAAGCAGTAAGGAAAATACCCTAAAGGCCATAAAAATGTTTGGCTTGAAAATTGGGGTTTAGTTTCATTATATTTCACATGTTGCTGCTAAACACTAGAACTGAATGATAATTGATAAGTTACAAATAAACTTGCTGTTTAGTTGTTAGTTTTCTACAAATAATTA
Organism: Egretta garzetta; assembly: GCF_000687185.1. Lineage (NCBI taxonomy): Eukaryota > Metazoa > Chordata > Aves > Pelecaniformes > Ardeidae > Egretta > Egretta garzetta. Next base: position 762,273 of record NW_009259107.1, on the reverse strand, counting down.
TTATTCAAGGGTCACCTTTTAAAACATTTAAAACATTTTTAATTAGTTATTAAAAGCCTATCTTGGAACAAAATACTGAAGAATTATTAAGATGAGTTCTCTTTACTAGTCAGAATGTCAAAATCCCTTTTAATGTCCTTGTCGTTTATGGAGTTATCTGGACACAGAAAACTGATATTCACTAGTCTAACTTTTTAATGAAAGATGGAGAATCTACTGCAGGTGGAGACATAGATATTTAGTGATAAAAACCTAGCATTATCTTGAAAGAAATAAAAATGGAAGACTGCAGTTACATATTGATAAGGATAAAGCAAAGCTTGGTATTCCTTTGAAAACTGTCATGCAGTGATCTGCATCAGTCCAAAAAGGTTTCACAACAGGTTGAGCAGGTTGTGTTATTAGTAATGTGGTCTACTACAAATCCTTTTTTGTCAAGGTAATTCCTGCTTTGAAATGGATTGTTGCTTTGTTTAGAGTTAACAGATCTTCTGAATGTATCTCCAGCAGGTTTGTGCATTCTTTTCCTTATCATGGCTATCCAGGATGGTGATCTAATAAATTAGACGGTATCGAGGATATTTTGGGTATAGGCAATGTTCACTTAATGTTTGCAGATCAAAGTGTTAACTATGGACTATGCTCAGTTGATAAGCACTCATAGTTGTTTTTTCTTAGGCTGAATAATCTCACTTTAATACTGTGTACCTACCAAACTGATAACCTAGGAAATGTGAAGGTGAAGGAGTCTTGATGAGTTTAATTTGTCCCTCTTTATGGTCTTCCAGGCTATTTTCAGGGTTTTAATTCTTTCAGGAATTGCTATAGGACCTCCCCATTGTGACTGTGTCAGAGAAGTAAGAAATCCATTCTGTTAAAGCAGAAAGGCTCCTTTAGATGTCCCCTAATACTTCCCTATATATGGACTCAATTTCTAGAACTGTTAAGGAGAGAGAGGCAACATTTCTCTCCTCCGAACTTATAACAAGATATAAAAGAACATTACAACCCACTAAATATTTTTGGTGAATGGGAAGGTTTGTTTTATTTTGCTTTACTGTGCAGATAAAACAGTAGATTATATACAAATGTGATCCTTAAAATCTAATGGAAAGATAAATCTGCACATTCCAGTGAAAAAAAAAATCTTTCTGCTTCATTTGCTTAATTGTGAAATAGCATATTTTTCAGGCTGTTATTAAGGTTTGAAATGATTAGCCTTCATTAGTTTGGTAATTAGTTTAGGCAGATTGTTTTGGAACAGGCTCATTCCTATCTTACTGCTTCTGAGTCTACCATATTTTTGTTACAACATTGTTTTGGAACAGGCTCATTCCTATCTTACTGAGTCTACCATATTTTTGTTACAAAAGTGACCATGGTTTTAACTGCTTTCTCTTTTAAAAATAACAATAGCTAAGAAGCATGAAACAGAATTTGTTTCAATGGGAAAAATCCTTAATTCCTGAGGCCACACATACTAGTTTGATATGTTAATGTTTAGAAGTGTTAGGCTTCCATTCTGCGTGCTAGAGAAAGAATGTTGCAGGGTTAGATGGCTTTTACAATACCAGACAAATGCAGGTAATTATTTGGCTCTCTCAGGTAACATACATTTAAAGCAACAGTTGTGTAATACAGTCTTTATTAAATATGCTTTTTATATTAGAAATTATTATAATCAGATTTCAGTGACTTCTGTCTGATGTGACAATATTAAGGGGGGCACTGACACTTCCTGCAATAACACATCTATTTCTTCATAAAATAGATATTGTCAGTAGAGTTAAAAATAAAGTTGCAGAGATTGGCCATAGGAAAGGAGGGTACAGATAGAGTATTCTGAAGTCTGAACATGTGTTAGAATCCAGCTGAAGTTAATTTAATTTAATAAATGATCTCATTTAATTTTGTATCTGGAAAATATTCAGAATACTTATTGATTTGAAGTCAGCTTGAGGTAGCTCCATCCGTATCTCCCAGCCTCTCACATCCTGATTTGGGGAATGCTGATATGTAGCATTCATAGTCTTCCTGCCTGTCAGCTTCAGAGTTTAAAAGAAAAGTATTTGGAAAGAAAAGTTATCAAGTTCAATCTCAGTTGCAGCTTAGCTTTGTAAAATAATTGTGGAATTATAAGAAATGTATTAAGTCCCTCCTTGATGGCTAGAATTCTGAGCAAAATTTAAAGTGATAACATTACAATAAATGAAAATGTTAATTTATTCTGAAAGCTGTAGGTACAAACAGTTATAACAGGTTTTGTCTGCTAGAGGCAGACAGGAGAGAGTAAGATGAGGGGAAAGAGAAAGGAATTTTTTTTTTTTCTTTTTTCTCTGTTTTGTCATTCTCCTGGTCACCACCTTTGGAAGATAACTGAGTTGGAAGTAAAACGGAATTGATGTTATCTTAATTCTACTCACTCTGCTTGGTGAATTCCAGCGCTTCTCAGAAAAGAAAAGAAAAGAAAAAAAAAAAAAAAAGGAAATTTCATTGCTTTGTCCTTTGAGGGCTTTTTTGTTGCTCAGGCTAAGGCTATTTGTCTAATGGCTGTTTGGGGACCCATGTGGTAAGAATTAGACTTTTCAGTCCTTTCCAGGCCCAAAAGAGACAAGTGAAACCAGCAGTTACCATGCCATCAGCCTGCTACAAGAGCTTAGCTTTTATCACGCATAATCTGAAAGATCTCAAATTCTAGCCTAAGCTCCAAGTCTCTTTGGGTTATCAATGTTTCTTACTTTCTGCAACGTGCTATCATATGGATTAGATTTCATGTACCAGTTCCAGATTACAGATTTTAAATGCATGTTCTTTTTAATACTTATTTTTCTTTGCGTTTTTTTTTTCTATTTAAGCGTTTTGAATAAATACAATAGTTCATACTTGTTGATTGATATTCTGAGTTTACTGTTTACTCTGTGTAATACTTTCTGTTGGAGCTACTTTCTAAGTGAATGACTTACTTTTCATAAACTATTGCATATGAACTTTGTTAGGTCCAAACCAGAATTTGCTTTGCAGTTGAATAATTTCAAGTAACAGACCCAAAATTCGTTCTGTACAGCTTTTTTGTGAATACAGTTGTATTCATACAAACAAATTGGAAAAGCAAAAAAGGGGTGCAAATATTGTCCCGAAATATCATTCAGAATGTCTCAGTAACCTTTGCAAATATTGTTCATCCAACAGGTTTATCTTCCTATGTTATAGACATAATTTCTAAAAAATAATAGAAATACTTCTAGAAATACTTGTAAACTATTTCCTGAATTCCTATATGCAAGGAACTTGAACAGAATGGTCCAGTGCACAGTAGTTTTTTTCTGCTGAGAGATACTTTTTATGCCACTTAGAAAAGTCTATTAATTCCTAAGGGCTCAATTGTGTCTGGTTAGGCATAGATTATAGAATAGTGTGGTGATGAGCTTAATTTTCTAAGATAACCACATGGACCTAGAGTGCCTCTGGAGCTTAGACTTGTACAGATACACGGAAAACTTATCTTTCTAAGATAACCACATTGACCTAGAATGCCTCTGGCTGTGGAAATGGTAGATTTGAGGACAGGAACTTGAATATGGGATTCTTAAATCTCATTTATAATATGAAAAACAAAAATCATCACAAGTCAGTCTTCTCCATACAAGCAATAAGATTTCTGACTGCTCTTTCCTCTCTGCCTACTGACAGAAATCTAGTCACAATCAGATTAGGTTTGCATCAGTTTGCTTCTATTGTTAAAAAATAAAAATCAAATTTTATTAAATCATAATAAAGAAGCTACAGTTTAAGAGACCAGATTGTGAAGTTTCATTGATAAGAATAGAAAAGTATTGCAGAGGTAAATCATCTGGAAGGTTCATTATACACACCAAATTATTGCTCACTCACTTTGAAACAACACGTCTATGGCCTTGACATTTAATCAGAACAAGAATGGCATTTATTCAATCTCATATTCTGTAAGTCACCAATTAAAATTAGTTTTCTTAAGGCCAGTAAAATGCAAAATGCTTGTTATTTTTATACAGATTTTTATTTTCTTACTTTATGTGCTTGTGCTTTCCCTTGAAGACATGTGTTGGGGGACTTTAATCATAGAGTGGCCTTTAAAATTTTTTTTCTCTCTGTTTCTCTAGCTATCTATCTAATATATTTCATGTATTATTTTGTCTGTTTATCTATCTATACCAACTCAAGACAAACCACAAGCAGGATTGTGTTTAAAAATAAAGAGAACAATTTCTAGGCATATATATTTATACCATTAAAAACCAGTATTGGTTTCTTTTGAAATTGTGCTTAGAGCAGTTATTAAGTTTATATAAGAACTGAACTAGGTAACATATGTAGAACTAGCACTGACTTGAATGCTTACATACAGATAGATTGCACAACATGCATCCTCTGTGCTGTCATAAGTGGCTTTACATATCTGTACAGAGTACACCTAAATATAATAAAATCGTTATAAATTCTCATTAATTGAGGAAGGATTTGATATACTTAAATAACTACTCTGAATTTTCCTTGGTAGAAATTAAAGGTTATCTAGTATTTTGACTCTAGTTCTGCTTGTTCAATAGAGATGTAGATTATGGTTTATTGGTATTTACATCCTTGGTAATTGTTTTGCATCTCACTATAAAAAAACTGGGCTGAATACATGCATAACACATTAGAAATGCCATTAAGCAAATGATTCTGAATTAATGTTTTGCCACTCTATGCTATGAAAAACAAATTTTCCCCAATTAATTTACAATTGATTACTCTATATTGTGCCCCAAGGGAATGCAAAAAAAAGGCTGTTTATATGTTCCCTGCTATTCTGTTTCTGTAATTTGATTAAACTAAACATCAAAAGAATAATTTATTTTATGTATTATTAAAGGTAAATTATTTTAAGTTGTAAAAATCTAATCACTTATTTGTGTGTGTATTCTGGACTAGCATAGCATAGCACCTGAATGTATTGTGTTTCTTTTTATATATCTGTAATAATTTTTTGAAGAATATGTGCTTCCAAAGGGAAGCATGTGCTTTTAGCATTTGGAGTGCCTAACATGCATAGGTATATGTGGTATATATGAAATTAATGTGTTACTCTTAGTCCAATTCACAGATATCTCATAAGCCTTCACTAATGTCTAAGGCAATTTTAGCTTGAATTCTTCCCAAAGCCTAAATACAGAAGTAGCCTCTATTAGTTTACCCTCCCAACCCAAGTGATTCCTATGCTGCTAGACCTGTCAAAACTTCTAACCTGTTGAGGACTTCTACAAGTGCTGCTGCTTTTCTTGTCAATCTAATACTATAATTCACAGATTTAGCCAAATGCCATTCTTCCTAAGTTTTACAAAATCTCCCATCTCTGATAACTGCAGAGAAAAATGTATCTAAGCTTCTGTTTTCTTCTGTTTAGCTGTTCCTCAGCTTTTGTATTCTTTCCTAAGATACATGATACATAGAAGAAATCAGCAGAGACAAGTAAAATAGGCAGAGCAGCATTTACTGGTTAGAGCTTGTGAAAATAGCTAGTGGGAAGAATAGTCAAACATACAAATGCTATTTAAATCAAAAGACTTTTTAATTTTGGATATTCTGTTTCAAGTACAAATTTAGAAATATTTTTGTTATCTGAATGGGCACAATCATGTATTTGGAACGAGGAGTCAGGATTAACCAAGCCTTTTCCTCTATTTTATCAAAAAACATTTTCATGTAAAAAACAGAAAAAAATGCACTGGGAGATGGCGAAAAAAGCTTAAGATTCCTAGCTTGACCTATAAACTATGATTTATGAGTGGTGGCTTGACTCCTGTGCTGACTGCTTGGAAAAGGTCTGTCTCTTGGACATGGGCTGTGTGGATCTCAGGTGGACACAGACATCTCTTTCCAGCTTTCAAAATACAAAAGAATGACAGAGTTTTCCTTAAGGTGTGTTCATTAATGGCTGACTTCAGTTGGCTCCCTCTTTAGCGTGCTGATTGTTTTGTACTACTATTGTAAGACATCTCCTCAAAAATTATATAGGGCCTAGGCATGTAAAAAAGAGCTCCCTTCATTTGGGGAGGGAGGGCAGAGAATTAATGATTAACTGAAAAATACTTTAATTCTTACTTTGAACTAAACCTTAACCTTCGACAGATGATGGGAATTGGAGATCTACCTTATGGTTATGCTTTGGAAGATGATATTTCCTACATCATTAAAGAAGTTTTGAAAATTTTACTTTTTTGGCATAGAAGTCTACTGGAATAAAAAAGAAAATGCAGAAAGCAGCTGTCAGGCTGGACAGAGTGTACATTTTTCTCCATACAACTCTTAATCTTTGTTTTTAATTTACACATAAAGCAGTAAAGAAAATGAGCTTGCAAAAAGATACATGCAAAATATTTACAACCTCTGTTTCTTTAATATGCCTTCTTAAACCTTTGAGCAACTATGTGTCCATGTTGTGACGCTTAGTTCCCAATTCTCTGTGGTGCTGAGAGATCCTGATAAAAGTGCACAGTATTATTCTGTCACAGGCTGCTCTGCATCTCAGAAATGAACTGAGTAACATGTGGCAGTTTCTAGGGTAACCATTTTTTGCATTTTGCAGAAAAAGTCCAAGAATAAAACACATGTAAATTGGTAGTGCAGAAAGCAGTATCATATACAGCCTCACATTCTCAGTTTGGGTTTTTTTTATGGTTTTCCTCTCTAGTATTTACATAACAATGCATTAGATCTGCTTTAGCTTTTACCTTGAATCTCTCCATACACTTGTATGTTGCGTGGCTCAGGAAGTCACTTAAGCATTCAGCTACTAAGCTTAAACTGGTTTTCCCCCTGTCAAACTATCTATATTTACTGTCAATAAGATATAGCTGTGGTTGCTGTAAGTGCTGATCATGTTCACTGGGTGTGATTATCAGGTCATGTAAACATAAATGAAATCGAATTTTAAAAGTTGTCTTGTGCACTTAAATATGTCTTCCTGTGATTGGTCAAATTCCATTAAGCATCTGTCTTGAATATGAGTATCTGCAGGCATTTAGAAAGACGAGATTTCGTTGTTCACACAAGAATCTAATTTAGGGCCTGACCAGGAGTTCTTATTAAGGCAAACTTTTTTGTGCTTGTTTTGGAAAATGTTTAGTAATGAATTCTGCAAACTGTTGCATAATGAGAAATGCATGGTTTTTAGAAGAAGAAATAATTTTATAAGGTATCATTAACATTTTGATCTGAATTACATTCAAATACTTAACCCCAGTGAATGGCAACACGCAGAATTTGTCAGGCAAATGTAAAGATTATAGCTAAGGAATAGTCTATAATACTATGTTGGTATTTTTTTGGTGAAATTCTTGGTACTTCTAAAACTTCTTTGTACTTCATATTTTTGAGTTTATAGTATGCTTGAGTTGGAATATTGATTTAGAGAGTTGATATAATACCAGTGATTAATTTCGGCAGTATAATTTGTGTTTTTCAGAAACATTTTTCTTAAAAAACATTATCAAATTACAGCTTTTACTCATGCTAAATAACAGAAATGCAAACTGTCTGCACAAAATGGTTTCTAATATGAGAAAAACACTTTAAAGGCTTCCCGACCCTGCCTCTGAACTTAGTACTAAGTAAATCTCATGGCAATGATTTTATGCATGTTCAGAACATGGAACTGAAAAGGCTGTCTTATGTTATCCACCAATAACATTAAAGCAAATGCTGAAATTCAGTGCTGAAGCCTATTTCTGCCCTGGTTTACACTCCACAGCTTCAGTGAAGTTACATATAGTATTATAGCATGGTTCTAGTTTGTCATCCTTTGCACATTCCTATCTTTTTTCAAAGATTAGGACTAAAATTGGTGTTCATTTAATCATCTGTATAAGGGTACTCTAAATTTTAGGCAACTCTAATTGACTGGTTCATGTTTCTTAAATTACTCTGGTAGAAGTAATTACTGGATGAATCTTGATATTGGAGATAACTATGAGAAAATCAGCACAAATACCAGCTCCAAACTGGAGCTAGTCCAAACTCCAAGTTTTCTCAGCAGAATCGCTCCTCATGAAACTTGTTGCAGGTTTATATCATGTAAAGAGTGAATCAGTTTAAGTATATTCACTACATGAAGTAAAAGACCACTCTAGGAAGTGAAAGCCAAAGTTTAGAGCTTAATATGAAGTAGTCGTTATGCTAATTCTCATTCATGACTGCTAATGCTGTATTTCAAGACTGTACATAAAACTAGTATATTCAGCCTCAGATCTCTCAAATGCACTGAACACCTTGCTGAGCAGAAATACACAGATTACAAATTAAGATGGTAATGTTTCAGGGAATTGTTCTCCTCCTCTACTAGAAAATAGTTGATTTCTGTTATTGGAATAAATATAGTGTGTTATTTTAAAAATTTTAAACAAGATAGAAGGGCATTTGAACAATTTTAATATCCTGCTGGGATGTGGTCAAATTACCCATCTCTTGTTAGGTAACAACAAAGCAAATATTGCCTCATGACTAAATGGAGTTTTAGTTCCTTTATAGCTGTTAGCAGTCTATCAGACTGTCTGCCTTCTCAAAATTTTCAACCCCGTACCACTATCCCGGAGACCAAACTCAAAGCATGTAGCAAGACAGTGCCTTTCACTTCTGGTAACATCTTAATTGCTCTCATCCAATGCAGTCATACTAAGACATCTCAGCAGGCTCTGATAAGGACAGTGGTGCTAGCTAGTGATGTTGGTAAAGGAGCAAGCCCCTCCATAGAGAGTCCATAGTATCATGGGACAGTCAAACTAGAAGGGACCTCAGGAAGTCTAGTCTATCCTCCTGCTCAAAGCAAAGTCAGGTGTTATGTCAGACCAGCTTATGGAAGGTAAAATTGAGCTTTGGAGTTTCTTACTAGTTGCTATGCAGGATTTATTAATCTTGTCCTTTGACCTTCTGATTTCACATAGATCATGGTTGATTTTGGTTCATGTGGATTCAGTACTGTACTTTGACATGCCAAGCAACATTTATTTTTAAGCAATGCTAATGCAAATTTATTTTTCATGGAATTGAACATTTTCCTGAGCCCTGAGTATTGAATACTCTTTATTGCTTCTATTAAAATATCTACATTGCAATTAATGAAGGACTAGGTGACTTCCACAAAGTATACTCAGACTTTTTGAAAGTTTGGGTAACCTCTACATGAGAAATTATATAGCAGAATAGCGGATTTAGACCACAACTTCTATGTGCTTACCACTGAGTAGTTGTAGATGCATAGTCTACAATCTCAACATAACTGTTATTGTTTCCCTGCCACGTTTGTGTCAGGCACGTATGGTGTGTGTTTATATAAACCTTTTATCGATTTGTCTTCATTTTTTAGTAATGTTTTCTATGTCTTTGTGCTGTTGCTAGGGCTCATGACATGACATACCAACACAAGACGTTGTTTGAAGAACTGATATATAAAACAAAGTTAAAACAAAGTAAAGACTAAAAAGACTTAATTCACATTCACTTGAGGTAAATGGAAATATTTTTTTTTTGCTTTCTGTGAACTTTTGGTAAACCTCAGAGACTGTCAGAGCAGTGATGAAGAATAACACTTCAGAACCAGAAAGTTTATGGGTTTTCCAGCCCTTAAAAGAGCAAAAGGTATTTCAGTTTGGAACAGAAGGCCAAGGCCTGTGTTGGCATAACTCCAAGTATGCCAACTCCAAGTATATGGTGCTATATACTTTTCTTAAGCTGAGATGGTGACCAAGGACCCTAAATGTACTTGAGAATTTGGAAAATGTATGGATAATTTAACATTTCAGAAATTAAATCTTTGAAATTGCAAGTAATTTTACTTCTCTATTCTAGTTACAGTTTATTGTTAAATGATACCTACTGAGAGCAATATTTAAATGCCTGAAAAAGGTGTCTGGATCTGGAATGAATTCAGAAGCCTCTGAAGGCAGTGGGAGCACTGGCAATCAGGAACTTTAAAATGTAAACTTTATTAGAGGAATTTCTTTTATCTAAGTACCTAAATATAAATTGAAAAACCTTTCTCTGGCTTCCACTTTCAAAACCCTTAAGGCAAATACATAGTTATAACAGAATGCGTTCCGTTCTATTTGGATCAATACTCTTCTAATGAAATCACACATTTTTAATTGGTGAACCATATAAATAATACAATCCTTTCTAGAGCAGCTTCTAAATGTAACAGTGAACAGGATTCGTAATGGGTATAGAAGTTATATGATTATGCCAAATCATAGAAGGACATATAGGAATAACTACTATAACTTCCATTGTGAAAATGGAGCCACAAAGAATCTAACACTACTCTAATTAACACTGAAAATGTCCTTAATGTCCCTTAAGGTAGACATTAAAGTTTGCCTAATTCTTTCAAATATCTTTTTAAAAAGTTTAGTAAGAAATACTATATCCTCTCCATAACTTGAGAGCCCTTGTGTCAAAATATGTAAATGAAATATTGCTGGCTTTAGGGGGTTTTTGGGGGGTTTTCCCCTATTTCCTTTTTATTCTCCAGTGTGACGGTAATCATCATGAACAGAACAGAATTACTGAGACATGCTAACTATAAGTGAATGCATTCTTTGAGAATAGCCAAACTCCAATGTTAGACATCTTTTTGATAGGCTGGAGAGGATGAATTTATGCAGCAAACGTGAAGATGTGAGTACCAGAGGATTGCAGTATATGCTTTTCTAAGAGATATAACTCATTAACAGACAAAAGAAAGGTACATGAGTCTAGAATAGAACTGGAGAAAATAAGGCACAAATCATGAACAGGTTTGCAATAAATTCTAAGTTGCAACTTCATTGTTATGAGTAAAGAGTAAAAAGCCAAAGTTTTATAGTAAGTCCCTCCTCTGAATATTTGGGAGAACTAAGTTAAATTCTTACTGCTACCAATGACAGGAATATGTCTTCGATGTCCATACTGTTTGAACAAAACTTTTTACTTTCCTTATTCATCAAGTAGCCATAGAAATACAAAATAAATTTAGTTGGGTTTGGGGGTGGGGGAATGTTGTTTGGGTTTTTTACTAAGTAAATTAATTATGGCAACTCTTAAAACCAAAATGTGCATAATCTTATTCCATTTTACTCATAGGTGATTATATGACAACGTACACTGATGTCTTTCATAGAAAAATGTTTAGCACGAACAAGTGGAATATAAATAGGAGGAAAAAGTTACAGTGAGGACCATGTGTTTCCATTTTGAAACACCATTTTAATGTCTGTGAGTTATATTTCAAGGCAAGGTGGATATTAAATGTTGAAGAGGTTTGCTTCTCCTCATCAGGACTGATTATATGCTATACATTATTTCTGAATGTTACTGTTTCCTCACACAGGGAAACCAGAATGCACAATAGTTGCCAAACATTTGGTATAATTCTGTTTAATTAAACTCAATTTGACCAGAAGTTCAAAACTCCGTTTGTTTCCAGTGTCTCTCAGAGTGTAATACTTGAAAAACTATGTAGCCAACTTTCTTAGGCAATATGGGCTGTGATTTCAAGGTTTTTTTGTAACTGGCTAGGTAGATTTCCTTTCATCAGAAGTCTTGTTTTTCAGAAAGTTTTGGCTTTCCATCTAGATGTTTTAGATAAAGAAGCTGTAATAATAATTAGCCTTATTCTAAACAAGAAGGAAAGTTCTCGAGGAGTTATTTTTGTCTTTTACTTTGTGGCATGAGTGGAAATGAAGCAATGTGATGAATTTTGTATTTCTAGATAGAAAAATGATGAAAACACCAAAAAGCAAAGAGAAAAAGCATTTACGAATCCCTTCTGCATCTGTTGACATCAATGGGAATTTTGCCACTTACCACAAATGGAAGTAAAATTACACTCAAAGATGGCAATTCTGAGGACCATCTGTGAAAGGTTTCTGGATTGTTCTATCTAGTATGGAAATTTTAATGGTAATAGTTTCATTTGTTTGTTTTTAGCAGATAGTTCTCTTATAATTACTTTTGCACAGAACTCTCTTAAAACAATGCTAATGGGAAAGCAGAAACAAACACAATTAGCAAAAAATCAAGAAGAAATAAAAGATAACTATTTCATCTGAGGCTCCCACAAGGGTTTTGATCCAGTCTGGTTTTACTGAGGTGTTTGAACACATCAGTATCACCAGCTTTAGAGGTACAAGAGAGGGCAATTTACACTTTGGTGTCTATTGCTAATGAGGCAAAATTACAGATATTGTGTGAGTTTTAGTTAATCAGATTTTCTTTGGTTTGTATCTTAAAGTTTTTTTAATATACCCTTTGCACCTTCTTTTTTTTGTGTATGTGTGCATGTGGTTAGCAGTAACAGAATTTTGCATTATAAAACAAAAGTGTACTTGCTACAGAATGAAAACTGGTATTTCTGGTTTATTATGCTTTAAAGGCATGGAAGCCTCTGTACCAGTGTGAACACAAATGCTGCTGAAATAGAGCAGTGGTGAGGATATGGTCCAAGCGTACTAGGACTTGTTCTGAACCATGGGTTCTTGGTAGGAAGTTTAGGAATGAAAATGTACTATTTTACAGGTAACACTATTGAAATATAGAGCTAAATTCATTGTATTAAAATTACTCTCTGCACTAATATCTAAGGGGATTGCTTTCTATCAGAGTGAATATAGGGTTTGCATGATGTGTGTCCAAACATGCAAACCATTCTTGGGTCTGTGGAAGTGAAAAATGTAGGACTGTTGCTGTGCAGTTCCACAGATTCCCTGGCTGTTCTTTCTGTCCAGGAAAGAGTTCAAGAGTTGAGCTGTTGCTCTTTGGAGTTTAGAGTCTAACCCTAGAGTAGTATGCTGAGTATCCCTTTTGTCTATCATTGCACAATAAAAATGAAATGACCGAAAATGTGTTTGTCTGACACTATTGATGACTGGATAATCTATATCAAAGCAAAGTTCAGAAGAATATGTTATCTGAATTATACATGCTGGGTGAAATTGCTATTCAGGCAAACATTTCTTGCTTTGCAGATCATTATATTTGCAATTACCTCATTTTGTCTTCTCTCACCTCATAAGGATACCTCTATAAACTGGTATAATGGTCATTAATCATTCCATTTCTCTCAAGTGCTGTAGAGTTTTAGCCTTATATTTGTGCTTACCAGCAAGTAACTGGCCAAACAAATTAAAATGAAGTAAGTGGTGAAATTATTGTATTCTGGGAGTGGTGTGAAATAGCTGCTGTACAGTCTCAGCTGTCTTTTTTTCAAAGTTATTATGGTGTGTCCTGTTTAAAAAGAAATATATATACATAAAGGTATAATACAGTGAATATATATGGGATAAACTTGCAGTGTTATGCTTAGAGGTTAACCTAAGTAGCTCTGTGTTGTTATAAACTGGTATTAAATGGCAGTTTTGCAGATAATGTCCCTCAAGCTACAGTGGTAATGAGGCACCACTTGACTGTAATTTTATTTTTCATACAAAAAGGCTGTTTTATTTGTTTAGAATTTGATAAGGGAAATTATTTTACTTTATAAATGCATTGTATTGTTTCTGAAACATACTTTCACAGTGGGGAGGGAGGAGGAATTTTTAAAGCACTGCCTAATTTCTGTATAGGGCACATGAAAAAGAGCAGTTTCATGTTGTGCAGTGGGTTTGGAGCTGTTGTTCCACAGGGAAGAGGTTTTTCTGGAAGGCTTAGCCCCTGTGTTAGCCTCCACTGGAGCGGGCTCTCCTGCCTCTCTGCTCCTTCTGTGGTCTGCAACCTGGAGCCAGCTGGCGTGGGGAACTCAGCAGGTAATTCTGCACTTTGGTAGAAACACTGTGAATTAGCTCACTGTTAAGTGTCATCTGCAAAAATTGCTGATGCTTGACATGACCTCTAGAGAAAGCTGCTTTCCAGAGGGGAGAGGAAGTTCAGGGACTTGAGAGAACTTGGCAACAGGAATGAGCTTGGGTTGAAGAAATGAATGGCTCTAGTCCTTTAATTTACAGCTACCATGACACTTGCTAAAATCTTTTAGAAAAGTCTTTGTTTCCACATAAAAATTATTCCTGTCAAGATGAACAACCTTATTAGAACTTTAGGTACAGAATAAATTGCATAAATATGATATAAATAGTGACATGTATATATCTCCAGTTTCAGCAAAGATGTGCCCCTATTGTAAAGCAGAAGTAGGAGACATTTGTGTTTATCCTATTCAAGGAACAAGTTAAACATTTGCAGTTACTTAAGTGCCTCCCAAGTCAGGGATATATTTCTTGTGCTGTCTTGAATAAGGATGACTTTTTTTTTTTAGCACCATGATGGTGGAGCTAACCAACCTGATTGTCAGCCATGGTTTCCTCTCAAGACCACACTAGAAGAGCCCTAGCAATGTCTGACCATCTGCCTTTGTAAAGACTATTAGGAAAGTCATCTTCTCTCATGGGGGATGATAGCTATTCTATGGTAATTTAAAAAATGTCTCAGTGCACAACTTTGCTCTTCATTGTGTGTTCTATTACCTTTTTTCTATTTTTTTCCCCCATACTGGTATCTGGATGTCCAGGGAATTTTTGGTACAGCTAAACTTAATATTTTTACCTGTCTTATACCAAGCGATTGCAAGACTTCAAAGTATTTCCTGGCAGAGTAGTTGTTATTTGCATGACAAGAGCCCTCTAGTAAAAGACTCTTGGGGTAATACTAATAATCAGTAGATATTTTGAAAGAATATTCCCTGTAGCATTTTATTCAACTTTGCTGTGTTTACGTCTATAATACAGATGCTTATGCAGGAAGGGGAACTGCTAAATGACTTCTTTTTTCCACGTGTTGTCAAAAAGCACTTCCCAGTTTGACTGAGACTGTGGGAGTTAAGAGCAGAAAAGAAGCAAAAATTCTTTTCTGCTCTAATTCAGAGGTCAATAGAGTTAAGATACCATTAAATTTGGGGCAGATATTTTAATGAATTCCAGAAATACAGCAGCTGAATAGAAATAACGGGAATACAGAGATCTTATTTCTTATTTCCTTTGAATTAGAGCGTTACTGCTTGTGGCCAAGCAGTTACAGTGAATAAGCAAGCTGAAAGAGAGTGAGTTTTATTGAGATAAAATTTTCATAAAGAAGAAATATTTCTAAATGAAGGATAATTGTTTCAAGGATACACTGTATAAATTTCTGTTTATGAAATTAAACTTTCCCTTCATTTTAATTTCTTTGCTTTTGTTTGTGCTTTGCAGAAAACCAGTAAGCAGGTTTGGGAATGCTAGGGGTGAGAGCATATCTGTAGCTTGTTCTTCCAATCAGTTTGTAAATTAAAGCTAAGAAATCATAAAATAGAAATAAATGACTATGATAAATACAATCGTGTTTATCAAATTATATTTCCTTTGGCACGTATGACTAGAACATGTTTTTGAATACGGAGAGAAGAAAACACGCATGTTTCCTATCTTTTCGTATTTCTTTGCTACTCTTTTTATTATGGTTGATTTATTATATAGCACCATCTTCCATGTATAAAGAATAGGAAATCCTGTCAGGAGAGGGTAATTCGATCAAGCAAAATTGTGAAAGTGGTTTGTATTTTGCCCCCATGAAAGTGCTCTTTCACACCAGGTGACACACTCAGCTACTCCACAATGAACCCAAAGTGGAATGTACTGATTGACATCCATATTGGATATTCCTCTGGCACAGATGAGTATAGCTCCATGTGCTGTGCTAATAAAACTTTATTGGTTCGGGTCAGCTGAGGATGTGAATTTACTGTGGAAACATCGATGATATCATTTATAGATTTTGTGTATTACACTGAAGATCATACTGTTTAAATAAAGTTCTGGCATCAAGGATATTAAGGAAAGTTCTTGATGAACAATGTCATCTCACAATAAGGGCATTTAACAGTTTGTGGACTGGTCAGTTGAATAAGTAAAAGGCACAGTAATTCATTTTTACAGTTACATTACAGTTGTAATGAGAAGTATTGATTTTTCTCTTAATACTAATGTGTTTAATGACCTTTCTAATGACATCTGTCACTACTGTTTCTTCTCAAATTCTACTGGCATTTCCCATTCAGTAAAGTAAAGGATTTTAATTGCTTGTTGTATTGTTAGAATGAGAATTAATATTCTTTTTGAAGTAGTATGAGGGCTTAAAGACTTATTCTGTTAAAAAAAAAAAAGTGCATTAGAAGCTGTCCATTTTTTTGGTCTTCAGAAAATAGTTACTTGAGTGCTACATGTGAAATTAGTTTTTTATTGTCAGTTTTTGCTGGTTGATAATAAGAGTTTGTGGAATTTAAAGTGGAACGGTTTACTAAGACAGTTTCTGACAATCTCTCTCAAGTTTTCCTTCAGCTTTTAATGGTACTGTCTGACGGAAGGATGTATGAATGAACTAAAATGTTGATGTACTATAGCTCACTAAAAACATATACCTATAGTTCAAAAAAAAGTGTTTCTCGTACTTTTAGAAGTAAGATAGAGCTTGTCTTGAAAAACTGTTTTCTACTGCTTATCTTCTATTGCTTTAGATGCTCTAAAATTTGGCTATTGAACACCAGCCATTTAAAGTTGAAGTGGTTGTCACCAAGCAGCAAAGCTTTTGGTTTGCCTGTAGAATCATTATTGATATAATAAAGATTAGGGGTAAGAGTCAAAGAAAGTGGCTCCAACAGTGCTAAATGGTTTGCTTTCACCTGCAAACATGTAATTTTGTTCTCTAATGTCAAGGGACAAGTGATCACAAGTGATTTGCAGGACATGAGTATTTTCAGAAGCTGCTCATTCTTGACCGGTTAACAAAGATTACACATGGTATTTTTTTGATCTGCATTACAGTTAGCAAGGTTGCCTAGTCGATCTGGTCTAATTCTGGTACAAAAGAGGACTACTCACCTACTTCTGGGTACTCCAAAGAGGCATGCTGTGATGTCATGTTCAGACCTACCACCCTGAAAGGCGGTACTTTGGGTTGCCATAACAACATCAGCCAGTCATTGTCTGACACTACAACATTATTGCAGGAGCTTTGAGGGAGTATTAACCAAAATACAGTCACCATACATTTTGACTGGTTTGCTGTGTCTCTGCTGTGTACTCAGACGATGCATCTACAGCATGTTTTCTCTGTACATGTGTGACTGGAATGACCACAGTTTTCTGAAACTCTTTGGCATATCTATGTAATATTTTAAAGTAGCGCATTGGAGTATATATGGCAAAACCCAAAATGCATTAGTGTAAAGTTACTCATACTTACTTAATTTTTACATTAAAAATGAGTAAGGATAATGATTCAGAAAAGCTGAGCATGCACTGTGGTATATAATAGAAAAAGTTTCATCTGAGTAGTCCTTTGCATATAGCATGAAGAGATCAGAGTCAGGTTTTCTTCCCTTATTGTATTGCATATTCTGTAAAAATCCAGACCATTAGCTTAAAATTCTTGTTTTAACAACTAAAATGCACATGCAATGTGGGTTAAAACAGGATATTTAGTTAATTGAACAAGAGATTGTGGTTCACATAATGAAATAAGCCAGCTTGCTTTAACCAGATTTCACAGACCATCTGAACTAGAGGAAGCAAGCTTGCCAATAGCAGGAGCTAATGCTTCAATACCTTTCATTTTGTACTCTGAAAAGGATACCTCTTCTTAAACCCATTCATTTTCCAGAGGAAATATTGAATGCTGTGGCATATTGTCAGAGCTGCTTTATTGTCACCATTTACAAAGGTCACCTGAATTAATTGACTTCTTACCATACCTATTGTTAAGCTACCCATTTCCTGACATTTATGGAAAGGTGGCAGGCTTACAGCCATTGGCTATCTGTTGATGGTTGTTTCACAATGTTTGTTTCTCAAAACACAGTAACTCCAAAATCACAAGCAAATAATTGCATTGCTGCAAAGGAACAGATTCTTTATGATGTTCTCCAAGGTGTGCAGGAGTGAGGGGGTGGGGGGAGAAAAAGGGGTAGGAGAAATAATCTAAATATAGTAGCTGTTTTTAATACAGACATAGTATTATGAAAAGCAAACAAAAACATGCAGGAAGATTTAGGTTGTCTTTTTTCACTGTGAAGCATGAATTAGACAGCTAGCCTGTCTTTTTTCATGGTGTAAAGTACAATCGCTCTCTGGCTTTCACTGATGCATGAATCACAGATCCATGCTGATGGACTTTACTGAATGTGTTTTCATCTGAAGGGATACTGAGGTACTCTTACACTGCATGAAAGAAATGGCATACACATGCATAAACACAAACACAGTAGGCACCAATAGTGCTAGCATGGAATTTTATGTAGATTGAATTGGTTAAATAGAAAATTGCTGTCTTTTTTCCTAGCCCCCTGCATTTGCTGCCCCCTTTATCCCCCTGTGTTGGGTTCTTCTTTTTCTGAACAGCAGTGCTGGGCAAAAACTCCAACTAGACATGTGAAAACAAAGACATGGAAAGCAAAGACAAACAGTTCTGAACCTTCCGGTACTAAAACAGGCAAAGCTTTTATACTGATGGATTTGAACAGTCTCCTTACATGAAAATATACTTTAGAGGCACCCTGCTGCGATCCTGTTAATTACCAAAGAAGATTAGGACTCTTCTGCTTAATGCGATCCTTTTTACCTAACGCGTTCCCTTCCAGCTGCATCAGTAATCAGACATTCACACTGTCCCTTCTGACTGGAAAGGGGATGTTTTTAAGCGAAGTCATTTGCCACAGTCCTTAAGATGTAGCCTGGCAGAAATTCAATAACTGTTTGTGATATGCTCATTCAGGCTCGCTGCTCAGTGGTTTTTAGGTCCTGACATAAACAGCATTTCCCTTAATCCTAGCACTGGAGAGAAGAAAGGAAGCTGTCCTGTATCTTGTTTTATTGGTTTCAAAACACAGAGCAACTGTGTAATTTGATTTTGCATCTGAAACATCAGGGGAAACGTTCTCCCTTTATAATTTTTTATCCTTTGATGTTCTTTCAAGCTAGCAAATGCACAGACCTGATACTCTTGCAAGCGCATTTAGATTATCTCTGGCACAAAAAGCAAATTGCATTTCCAAGTAAAATGTGAAAATACTCTAATAAAATAACTTTACGAAAAGAGGAAAGGGGAAAGTGTTTACGCGTTAAGATACAAGTCAGGATAACATTGAAAATAAAGAGGAACTTACCCTATAATAAGAGTAGTTTCAGAGCTGGAGGAGTTCTTGCATCTCGGTAATTTTGATTCCTTAGTTCAGGTAGCCACATACTTGTATTAAAGCCAGAGTCTGAATAGATGTGCATGCACGTATGTGTGTGCGCGAGTCGGTGTGCGTGCGTGTATCTAATGGTATATAATACAAAGATGTATCTATTGATATCCTACAACATGAGAGACTCTCTGTGCTGCCAGCTGAGATCCCTTACGTTTGCCAGAGCGCTGTTGCTGCCTGGCTGGCTGAGGCTCGCAATCCAGTGGAGGCGGGGAGGGGGGAGAGGGAGAGATGCTCGCTAGCTCTTCTTATTTCTCCTTGTTTCCATGGTGGTTAGTGGTGCATCGTTCACCCGCCCGGTTGTCACACTGACATGGTGCTGCCTGCTCAGCGGTCATTAATAACCGAGCCCCTTCCACTCCCCAGAGAGGAGCCAACGCTCCGGCGTGCCCAGATGCCGCGTAGTACGCGCGGCTGCGCCAGCCTGGTTGGCCGTGGGAAGCGGTCTGTTACGTGGCACTCCTGCTTCGGGTGCGGAGC
>NW_009259107.1:735571-742509 GCF_000687185.1 Egretta garzetta | reverse complement strand
TCTTCCGATTCGTGGGAGTTACAGGGCATGCTTTGTGTTTGTACAGAACAGCTTGGGAGGTTTAAATCCCCCCCTTTTTGGTTTTTTTTTCTTTTTTTATTTTTTTCTTTTAAAGCTATACAAGGATGTTATCTGTGTTTTCAGAACAACTGATTAGAGATCACTAAAGTTCTGCAAAGGCTGCCGTAGTTCAGAGGATACTGCATGTTGAAACCATTCAGGAAAAATGCTCCCACCACCACCCCTCCTTGCTGCTTTTTTTTAGTTAAAAAAAGTAAAGTATTTTTCATACTTCTCCTTTTCCAAATTTCATAAAATATTTAATTTTATGAAATATGTTTATCAGTAGAAAGTAAGAGCAGTCACACATCTTTCTGAGAAATAAAAATTCAGAATAATTTGAGGAAGGGGTTGGTTAAATACAGTCAGTGTTTTTCAATCTCTCTCTACTTGACTCTCTCTTTCATGACCACCTAGTTCTATAAGTAATAGGCTGCACAGATTTTAGCTTCCCTTACTTCCTTCTTCCTTTCTTTCTCCCTTCTCCCTTTGTGTCATACTCTTTGTTGAAGAATTTTTTTTTCCTGTTCTGTGAACGAAGGGCATACAAACTATGAAGGTTTTAAAAACTGAAAAACAATTCATGATTTTTTTTTTTTTCAATTTAAGGGAAGCATACACTGAAATATATCATCCCTTCTCCTAGATATGCAAACCAATAAATGAGATCGATGTCGTTAGGAAAAGGGTTTTTTTAATAATACATACTGTTTTATATAAAGGAAATTACTTTTTAATAGAAGCTGAACAATAGTGAAATACAAAGAGTTGGTTATCAACAGGTCAAAAGGAAGAAAATGTTGGATTTCTTGCATGAATTCAGTGCTACAGCCCTGACTGAGGCAGGCCACCCTCTAGTGGATTAAAGTGAAATGTGGTTCTGATTTCACAGTTCTGCTTCGTTTGAAGAAAGGCTCATAGTCCTGTCTAATAATAGTATGAAACATTTTTGAAGATTAGCAAACAGTGTAAGCTAATGCACTTTTTGCAACAGCAATAGCACCAGAATTCTATTATAAAATGGTTACTATTTTATGAATACAATATATCATTTCGATTCACTTCGAGTCTGAGATCGTGGACTGCATGATTTTTGTTTTTATTTTGTAAGAAAATGGTTTTACACTTCATAAAATCATTTATTATGAAAAGTGAATTAAAGTAACGGCAACTTTTGGAATAAACTTCTGTTTGTTATAATTGGTTAAAACAAATTTTGCAAAACCAGTCCTGTTTGATTCACTGGTACTTACATTGTTGTGGCTGTAATAAAGCAGGTTTTTTCCCTTCTGCCTCAAATTTTTGAATATTGCTTTAAACTAAATACAGGGAGCAACGTTTTAAATTTTTTAAAGATGTCTACTGTTCAGTTTTCATACAACTGAATAGGACTGCCTCATATGTGAAATAAAGGCATTTAAGTGGCAAACTGCAAATACGTGAAATACTCGAGGGTGGGAGGAAGGCTAAGTAACCCTTCTGTTTTGTCCTGCTCTCTTATTAAAGGCATTACATTTTTTTCTAATGTGAGTTAAAAAGGTATAACAAAAACAGTTGGGGCCAACCCATCTTCGGTTACCTTTCAGGTCTTCTGGCCTGGCGTTGGTACAGGGAACACCTCAGGCTATAAAGATGTCACATCACATTTCTGTAGCCTCAGGGCTCATTGGTGAAACCTTGTCTCTCTTTTGACCCCACCAGGTGGCTCTTGGAGCCTCTGATAGTCCTTAATGTTCACCACCATGAGCTGCAAATACAAACCATTGTAAACTTCCCAAAGCAAACCTATGAACCTTCCCTGCTGCCCAACATAACATTGTGTCTGATGGGAGAGTGCTCACCCTGTGTTAAGGAAGCACAACCAAAAGACAAAAAAGTAAGACTGCTAGCCCCGCAAGAAAAATGGAAATCCTTCCTGATCCCAGCCATGTGGTTAGTCCCAAACTATCCCAAACAAAAGATGTAAACCTGTGCTACAGGGGTGGGACTGTGGGTGGAGTAAGAGAGAAGAAAATTTCAAAAGTTTGGGCAAAATTAAAAATAGAAAAATGTTCTGTTATAGCCAATTAAATACTGCTATTTCTCTTATCTCAACCAATGGAGAAACAGAAGATCTGGGGAAAAGGGAATGGGTAGGGACTACCGTTGCCCTACATGAAAGCTTTCTTGGATTTTGTGCCTAACCTCACGTACTCACTGTGGTTCATTCAAAATCTGGCTTTCTAGTTAACATGAGAATCATGCAAAAACATACCCAATGATTTGACATGTGAAATTAAGATTACAGAAGTGCTTCATTTTGGTTGATTGGTATGGACTGTATAATTAGAGGGCTAAATAATTAAATCAGCTAAAGTATACTTGCATAAAGAAAGTGAGTTCTTATAGACTTTATATGCAATTAAAGTACCTCCTTGATAGGCATACATTTACATATTAGTTAAAATGTTATTATATCATAATAAAGTTCTGTTTCATAAAAATGTGAAATAAATGGAATTTTTAATTTAGCTAATGCTAAAGAATAATTTTTTTTTTCAAACTATCTGCGGGAGAAAAATATCTTTTATATTTGATTTCACTATGATGCTTGGTGGTTTAAAATAGCAATGTAATGTATTTCAGTAGAATTATATATATAGCTTATTAGGTTACAGGGTAGAAAAAAAAATGTCTCAGACTGATAGAGAGATGATGAAAGTAATGTAGGCTAACTCCAGGTATTTATTTAGCATGCATTTTATCTGATTACTGAGTGCACATGAAAATAAACTAAGTAATTACTTGTTTGTAATGGACAATTAATCTGATACCTTAGTTATTAAAATACAGTGGTTCTGTGTCTGCATTTTTCTCAAAATTAGAAGAGGATTTAAAAACTTTTTCCTTTTTTCATTTCATAGAAAGGTGGAGCATCCTTGGGCTTTAATATCCTGTAGGCTTGTGGTTCAGGGAGTTAACAGTGACCATTTCTAATACTTTTAGGCTCTGAGAATGCAGCTATGTTTAGAATGCAGCAAGTATAGTTAAAAACTGAAATAAATACCATGTAGTTAAAGTAAAAACCCACAAGTATTTGATTTAAATTCTAAGATCACACACTTAATACCAGAAATTGGCCATTAAAAAAATTCTTTCTAAGTGCATATCGATACAGATTATGTCAAAGTGTAAAAGAGCAGACACTTTTTTGAATAGCTTTAATCACTTATGGCTACATGTGCCCCTGTCTTGGTTTCTGAGGCACCATAACTACAAGGAACAGGGATTAGTGGTGGCTCTTCACACTTTCTTCTTGTAGCCCTTAGAGTGAAAAAGAAAGGAGCTGGTGTTTGACAGATTAATTCTCACCAGTTCTGCAAATCATAGCCTTAGTGTATCTTCTGTGTGAGGTGTGGGGAGGTATTCCTTTCTGAATGCAGGGCCAGTATTGCTCAGATTCAAGGAAATCTGTCTTGTGGCTTCATCAGTTATTAATTGACTTAGTAATTATAGGCAGTTGTCATTGAGCGATTTGCCTGGAAGAGAGAAAAAAGTGTACCACTTCGTGTAACCCCGTTCTGCCAGCATTTTCAGTGCAATGTTGTCAACCTGACACTGGCATGTGCATTTTTAGATATTGTGGCAACTATTGACATTTTCATAAGGGCTGTGCTTCCATATAGTCAAGGAGTAACTTTTATTGACTTGTACCTCTCTGAAATAGAATAATTTTTTTTCAATGATAAGCAAAAGAAACATTTCTAGCTTTGGTTCTTTGTGGTTTTTGAAGATGAAAGGCTTGTTGCCAACAATGAGTTCAAGTTTCTAAATACAGTTGTACTTCAGAGCAAAGCGTTATGCTCAGATTACTTAACCTGCTACCAGCTTTCTTTTATCAGATCTCAGAGTTAGTGTTGATAGGATAGAGAAAAAGCAGATGGAAACAAATCTGGGGCATGAACCTGTAAAGAATTTCACATAAGGAAAAGTTCACAGCTACACAAAGCACCAGTTACTTCATTAAAAGCTATGTAGGTAGTAGGTGCTATATGACTTAGCAAAATCTGGAACTGTGTAGTAAAAGGAGTCGTATAGTACAGGCAAATTCAATCATGTGTGATGGGGATGAATGAAAGCAGTGGTGACGAGCTGATACTGACATTGGTGATCAAGGGAATTTTGAATATTCCAGCAAATTCACCTATTCATGTATCAACTGTGTCCTAGGAAACAGAAATTACAAGATCCCAGGCAAGAGCTATAGTGCCTTTCCTTATTGTAGGTCTCAGAGCTATCATCAGTCTTCCTCAGGAATGGCTTGAGGTCTGAAAAATCTCAACATGGTTTATACCTATTGGGTCTAACTCAGAGTGATATCCGAGTTCTTCTAATTTTCATCCCTGGCTCTATTTTAATAGGCAAGAATCTCTGGCATACCAGCATCTGCTGAAGGCTGGAAGTGAGTCACGCATAGCAACCACAACCTCGCTATGCCGTGTGGGAAACTTAATGAAGACAGAGTAGTGAAAAGCAGATAGAGAATCCTTATGTGCAGCTGGATTAGGTAGAGGAATATGGGATCTGTGAAGAGGTTTTCAAGTTCAGTGTACGTATTCCATTTTAAAACTGATATAATCTCAGTATGTTTATGTCTTACTTGTGGTGACATTTTAGTTTTTGTAACCTATAGTAATTGGATATAATTTATTGGGATCTTCTCAATGGTAGATATTTAAGACTGAGAAGTCCTTGTTGATTTCATAAGGGTCTGCTTGTTGCTCATGGGATCCAGTATGCAAATGGGAAACCTATAGTAACTGGATATAATTTACTGGGATCTTCTCAATGGTAGATATTTAAGACTGAGAAGTCCTTGTTGATTTCATAAGGGTCTGCTTGTTGCTCATGGGATCCAGTATGCAAACGGGATATACCTTTTAGTGTCATGGCTCTTTGAGTTAATCCGTATCTGAGGTTGATGAAGAAAATTGTGGCAGTAATAATTTGAATATAGGGCCTAGAATTTTCATCCTGATCATGACTTGTTATAATTCTCATGGGTGGCAGTAAATCTTGAACTTTCTGTCCTTATAGAGAGGAGTTTCTCCATTTCTTTGCTTTCATCTGTTTTCATTTCTCTGTAGAATTAACTGAGTTTTTATCTGAAACAGGTGGAAAATAGTACATGATCAGTGAGAGGGGACCTCCTGCCCTCACTAATAAGTTTTTTTTTTTTCATTTAGCCACTTTCCCTGATAATGTCACATTTATTTTTTAAGTATATATAGCAAGCCTCAGTGTGTTTCTGAAGGGCAGAACTTCAGACTTGAATTTCTTACCTTTTTTGATGAAACTAAGCAGAAATTATTTTGTTACATTTTGTTGTGGTATTATATTAAAAATGGATGTACAACAATAGTAATTCTAGATTATTTGATTTTCAGAGCTATTTGCGCAAGAGTTACATTGCTGATTTAAAAATCTGTACAAACAGACTCACTAAGCTAAATATTAGAACTAAAACATCATTTTGTTTTTATTTACTTCTACTCTGAGATTAAGAGAAGTGTCATAGTAATTTTCCCATGCCATCAATAGCATTCTCAAACTGTGGTCATGGATAATTCTTATGAAGCTATCTTAGTGTATTGCTATATGTGCAATACACTAAACTGGTGGAGTGTAATGGGTATCGAAGTGAAATTCTTAATAGTTTAGTTACATAATTTCATTTTTTTCAACTTGCAGATCTAGTAAATTTATTAAAAGGTCACTGGAACATACAACATCCTTGCTGATTAAAAAACAAACTATTTAATTAGGAACACAGTAAATGTTTCTCCTCTCCTCTGTAATTTGACTGCCAAAAACTGTGGGTGCACATTAGGTATTTTTCTTTAAATGTAAAGTTATCTTTACGTTAATAAGTCGGGGGTGGAAAGGATCATGTACATAATGACTTACTGGAGGAGGAGCTGTTTCAGAGGCTTTCACATAGTTCCCATTACTAAGGAAACCACTTATTTTGTTTGTGCATGTTTTGAATAGATATCTCATTTGAAGTCTGGTGCTCAAACACTGAGGATTGCATTATAGCACTGAGAAAGAGGCAAAGGAAACAAAAGAGGCTTAAAACCACTGCATATTTAAGGAATACAGTCTAAGAGTGTTGTATTACATGCTTATGAAAGTGTACATGTCTGTTTATATTATTTATTTTTGAGACATATGTAGAATGTTTTGAATGTTTTGTTCTTACTAAAACCAGAATGAAAGTATTAATAAGTAAAATGGAAATCAGGTTTGTTTGGTCCTGCACATTGCATGCCTCTATTGTAAGGACACTTGAGAAATCTGGTGTACCGTTTAGACAGTATCAAATATGAGTCCTGATTTTCATTATTAGATTGAAGTAAAAGGAAATACATATCCAATGATAATGGCTAAAACAAGGCTGCGAGGATGGCTATGTATTCAATAGTTGACCAAACCTTTGCTTGGAAAGTGAGTCTGTTTTGGCAAAATTCCTAGCTTAAGACATGACTGCAAATACACACCCAAGCATACTTCTGTTATATTGGGACCAGCACATTCTCCCCACATGAATAGCACATGTATTTTGTGCTGACCAAACACTTATATTAGCTATTAGAATTGAATTAAATCCCTCTCTATTAGCAATTACATATACTTAACTGGTGTGCTAAGAAATAAAAGGTTGACTTAGTACAGCCAGATGAATCTGGTTTGAGGGGCATATGGTTTTAAAGTATAAGTATTTAAATAACTTGGAACTGATTCCAAACTATTCCTTAAAGATCAGAATTGTTCACAAATAAGTTGTAAGTGTCAGAGAGATGTAGAAATCTAACAGATAGCCAGAGACCTGTAGGGAA
>NW_009259107.1:733925-735552 GCF_000687185.1 Egretta garzetta | reverse complement strand
AATGTTCTTATTCAGCATGTCCAATATATGAATTAGTTTATCAGTTAGTTTTTCTGTCAAACAGGGTAGAAAACCAAAGACAAAGATGGAATTTCCCATTTTTAAGGCCTACAAACCCCATGACTCTGTAGGGTCATGTGACAACAAAAGCAGTACTACAGAAAGTTGATTTCCTTCGAAAATAGAAATACATTCTTTATTTTGTGCATGTGTTAATGCCAATTTATTTTGAAATGAAGAGCCTTAAGTCATCAGCAGTTGATACCTGATACGTCTGATGAATAATTATTCTTAATATATGTTGCAGTTAATGTGCCATTTTGGGTGACAAGAGATTACTTTTAAATCTAATATGCTTTGAAGGGATTTATGTGTGTGTTTGCATGCACAATTAATGAGCAGCCAGTCCCATATAGATTTTCTTCTTCAACTCCTCACCTGTTAAATGAGAGGGAGAATGA
The DNA here is from genome assembly GCF_000687185.1 of Egretta garzetta. Taxonomy (NCBI): domain Eukaryota; kingdom Metazoa; phylum Chordata; class Aves; order Pelecaniformes; family Ardeidae; genus Egretta; species Egretta garzetta. Next base: position 735,091 of record NW_009259107.1, on the reverse strand, counting down.
CAGCTGTGGTAAAGCTGACATGTCCTTGGCTTGACTTAGTTGGATAATTTTGGGTGAAATAAAATAAATGTCTTTAGATTACATAGAGATATCAGAAGTCATTTGTCTCAACTAGGAAATATCAATTTTTAATATTCCAGAGTATTTGTGTTGTTTCAATCCTGTACTGGTTATGTTTACTTTCTACTGTCTTATTGCAAGGATTCACAATGTGTCTCAAGGTGCACTAAAAGCATTGCTATTCATTATCCTTAAATTTATGCTGGCAGCAAGAAATAAGATCTTCAGTGTTTGCTAGTACTGACAATTTCCTTTATGATGTAACACGTATGTTTCCAAAAGAGTGCATTCAGCCTCCAAATCTCATCAGTATTATCACAAAAGAAATGAAAACAATACTTATTTATTAAATAACTAGGATAGGTATTCTCAGAAAAAGCTAACATCTGTTTTGGCACAAGAGTGTCGATTTACCTGGTGAGGACCAGGACCATGTGATACTGAGAGACAATGAAGAGTTAATAATTGAATTTGTAATTCTACTTACCAGAGAAGAGGAACCAACAGTTTTTAATAACTTAATTTAAATATTTGGGTATAAAATGTAACGTAAAATGCAGTAGATAAATAATAGGTTAGTGCCAAGTAAATTTTATGATGACATAAGGCAGAGGAGGCAAAGAACAGGGAGAACAGGAGGAGGAAGGTTTTCCCATGATAAGCAGCACAGAGGAACACGGGAATATCATTCAGAAAGGCTGTTTGAACTTTAATAATAGAAATGGGATTACACTCTAAGTAGTCTACGATGAAAGGTCATTTGGAGCCAATAACATGCAATTCTGCTGTAAGTTGTGAGCTTATTACTTAGAAATAACTGAGAAGGAGAACGTATCTCTGTATTACTGGTCAATCAAGAAGTATAAGCTGACAGCACGGCGCAGCTGTGAAAAAAAGCAAATACGGTCCTAGGATGCACCTGGAAAGTTATTCCAGTAATAACTTTAGACACCTCATTTAGAATAATTCATTCAGTTGTGGGTTTGCGCTTGGGGAAAAAAAAAAAAAAGTGAACTCAAACTGGAACACATGCAATTAAATACTATCCAGATGACAGCAGAGGCCACGATACAGAGGGGTTTATAAAACCTTGCCTTGTGTAGTGT
>NW_009259107.1:709829-733893 GCF_000687185.1 Egretta garzetta | reverse complement strand
TACGTCCTGCTGGTACACAATGAGGTAAAACTAGCAGAAGAACAAAATGTGTAAGTGACTGTTCTTTTTTCTTTATGTTTGAGTCACCACATCCTGGGACAAGTTTCCAGTGGAAATACTTTGGATAGAAAAACAAAATCAAGAGCAAACCAAACCAATCACAATTTAGATGGAACCAACCACTAACACCATGCCTCCCTACCCCTGCGCGCACATACCCCCACTTAAAGATACTGATTGGTATATTTAAAAAAGAAGTTTATTTACAAATATCTGACATCATGCCTACAAAAGAAGGAACTGGACTTAACATTTTAGGAAGATCTTCCCAGTCCTTTTTTGCTTGTCAAAGATAAACCCTACTTAGCAGTTTTCTGTATAAATCCATTGTCCGTCTCGATATTCTAAATCCTATTAAACTGGTTTTGATATTCTTGAACATTTGCAAGCATGGGAATTTCTAACTCCCCAACTGGTGGGAATACTGATTTTTCAGTGATAAAACAGCTTTTCTCAATATTTACCCCAGCAAGTATAAACAAAGCAAATAAAAGTTTAGTAATTTACTCACCATTATAAAATAGTGGTTTAGCTATCTGTACATGCTAATAGTTGAGTGGCACTGCAAAAAGTTCAGAAGAAAAAAAAGAAACTAATATGCATATTATAGTCTTTGACTTCTACTTCTCTAGATAGTTCTGGAAACAGTAATCCTCATGATAATATTCGCTAAAAGAAATTGTCATCCAAAGGCCTTAGATTTTATGCAAAGTTTTGTTCCCATCTGCGACTTCCATCACTAAAAAGAAACATCACTCTGTTGTTCAGGCAATGTTTTTGGTGTCTTCTGCTGGGGCTTTTTTTTTTGGTTACTGTGACAGATAATCTAAGTTTGGCTACAAGGAAGTCACAAAAAACCTCATATGCAGAAAAAATGCATATAAGCCTCCCTATCGTCTTATATGCCAGGTCCAAATGCCCCAAAGTTGCCTAGCTTTTTTTAGTGTGATCTTTTAGCACTCTTAATTTTGCTGATATCTACTTTTTCTATGAGTAGCTGTAAGAAATAGCTGTAATAAATCCACTTTCTAGATAGATCTGTATTTCTTCCTTGATTCTTAGGTTGAATTTCTCTTTAGCTAATAGGCCACCTATATGTTCAGCCATCTCTTGAAGTGGCTTTAATAGGCAGGTACATAATTCCATATTTTCCTACAGAGAGTTATTCATTAAGGTAACAAACTTGATGATGGGAGAGCGTATTTTTCTCATTACTGCTAATTCAAATGTTATGCCAAATAGGCTTTCAGGAACCGGAACACAGATAGTTATGGCCTTAATGAAATAGCAATAACGTTCAGACTGGAAACCCAACAAGTTAAAATGCGTGGGTCAAAGAGGGAGAAATCAAACTGCTGATTCATTGTCATATTTTCCTAACTGTACTCTCAGGCCACATATTTTTGTCATGGCTGCTGTTCTATCAAATGGAGAATATTGAACTGAATATAAAGGAGACTCAATATTGCCATTTACAAATGTGCCTCAGGAGTAACCTAAATGGTGAATAATTTGATATGTCAGGCAGGAGCACTAACTTTTGACCAGGAGAGGAGATTCTAGTAATTCCATTAATTCCACTAGCCCCTCCTGAGACCATCCCAGTCCTGGGTGTGAATGCAGCTACTTTTGGAGAGATGCCAAGCTCTTCATTGCTGCCTACACTGCATTTCAAAGCCTTTAATTGAATATTCCTAACTGAGCTAACAATAAATTACCTTAGGCTTTGAATCTGACTTTCCACTGATTCATCTTCCTTGTGCCCAGTCTTTGCCTCCTTTGTGGTTGTGCAAAGAACGTGCAATTGCTTTCTCCCACCTCACTCCTAATTTTCGAAAAAAAACGAGTTCACCTTTCCTTTCTCAGAAGTCTTCCCTGCTGACTGTTCAGGTCTTTGTCTTTTCCATCTTCTGTCCAGAAGGGTGGAGATTTCTGTCCTCTGCTTCCTTTTGAAGGTGTCTTATGCATTATACACTTTCAAGGCTGCCCCTTGCTGCTTGTGTCGGACCTATTCCTTCCTTTGGCTGTTGCAGAGACTCCTGTATTCTTGGTTTAAAGACCCCTCTGAAGTGGTCTGCTTTAGTAGGGCTCAACACATGGCCATTCTGACCCCAGGACACAGCTGTCAGCCCAAGACCTGGTTCACAGACTCTGCTTGTGTGGCTTTCCCTTCTTTCCAATAGAGATTGTACATGGGGCAGGCAGGAGGAACACTTACGGATAGCGTAAGTGCTTCCTGATCAACATCTGCCCCCCACACTGCTCCTGGAGTCAGCTGCTGCACCCCCATTTCTCTGTTTAAACTGTGGGAAGGTGAAATCACGGGTGCAGTCCCATTTTCTTCTTTTTGGTGAAAGGGAGGGGCAGAAAGAGATGCAGAAAGGCACATATTTCATGGGTAAATGCTTTGAAAGTTTGTAAGGCAAATAATTTGAAAGGTCAGTATTCTGGCTTGGATGAACTGGTGAGAGAAGCTTTTACTTTGCATATGCCAGGATGACCTTTTCCTTGCCCACAATCAGCACAACTGTACTCCAAGGGTTCCAGGGTGTTGATGGCACCAAATATCCAGTGTCTCTCTATGCAAATTTTCATACTGCTCTGCCTTGAATAAATTTTTGCTCTATAAAGCTCAAAGATCTATGTTCAGAATTTACTAAACCCCATTTAAATATTTATTTATAAATTAGGCTGACATCTTCAGTATATTTATGGTCAACACCTATTTCTGTGTTTTAAGTAAATGCTCTGCAGGCTGCTTTTTTTTTTTTTTTAAAGTGAGTCTAAAATTTTATGATCTTGGCTAAGGAGAAGTATGAGATGAATTATTATCCTTATTCTTTACAGTTTTTATGGTTCTTCTGAGTCAACCTAAATGACAAAGGCTTTTCAGTGCAAATCCAAATAACAACAAATTAAGGCTTTTTTTTTTTTTTTTTGCCTAACACTCGAATCACTAAAGACTTAAGATATGCTAATTAACTGACTTCAACACAAAGCAACAAGCAGGGTCCAAAAAGGTCCAGAATTTTAAACCAAGTATCCCAACACAAGAGCTGTGTCTTGCACAGGTTTGTAACTGTGAATTACTAGCTTTGCCTGTATTAGTTTGAGCATAAATGTGTCACAACCTTTAAATAGTATGATTAATCAACTCTTTCAGAAGAGCTCCAGTATTAGAGAGCTCCATAATACATGGCAAATCTTTTTGTTCTGAGAACCATACTTCTATTATTTTACCTGTGTGTAAATCCTGTGAATATTAAAATCTTCATAGGCTTTTTAAAGGGTTTAAAGAAAGAGAGAAATTGCTTTTAAACAATGAAAGGTTATAGGTCTTTATTTTTGAAAGCATTCAATAGGCTCTATAAACACATACCTCACCTTTAATACCACATAATTCCGTATTTCAGTAGTTCTGTGGGATAATGCACTGGCTCTCTAAAGAGCTTGTGGAAATGAAACATTTAGCAACAGCAACATGGGGCTTATTTGGTAGCTAATTTGCAGTAATTTATTGATAACATCTCAAGGAAGCATGGAATCATTCTCACATTCATTGACAAATCATTCCTAAACATACTTGTAGGGAATGAAATAGATGTTGTAATTAAACGTTTTACATTATGGGGTTCAGAATTAAAGTTTTATAAGGGGAAATTTACTACTGGTTTTCTTGAAGCCAGGAAAAGTGTGAAATGGTGGCTTTCATGGTAGCGATTATTGCATATGCCATGGTCACTTTTCCAAGGCCTATTGTAAACTCTACATTTATATACTTGGAAAAAAAATTACCCATAAGCTAAAATAAGTGATAGTGAGCAACACATACAAGTGAAAACACGGGTAAAGCATTGGTTTTGTTGAATAGAGTTTTGTGAATTACTGATTTCAGCATGATCAGAATTTCACATTTTCGTTTTAGCAATATTAGTACAAAGCTATTCCAGAAAGAGGAAGAGAGGAAAGAAGTTATTTTTGAGATATGCAGCTCACTAACAGTTAATTTACTGTATACGTACCTGGACGGACTTTGCCGTAGCACTGTTTTTTCATCCCCCTCTGTCCTTCTTTTTGTGTGTGAACATGCATGTGTGTGTGTGCATATGCATTTCTAGTGAATTTGGGTTTAGATAACACAAGTATATCTGCAGATTGGATGACTCCATCTTCCGTCTGCTTTTAGCCTACATTGGACAAAAGGCATTAGATGAACCTTTGGCCTGACTCTAGTTTCAAATCTTTTTGCTCTCTGCATTTACTCCACCTTAAGAATTTAGTTCCTTATGGCTAAGAGACTCTGCTATTTACTGTTTTCTGCTTCCATGGTGTACCTTGTTATCACACAAGCTTGTTTCCAGTGACTTGGGAACTTGAATCAGATACTTGTTTTGTTAGTCATCCTCACACTTTTTTATCTCTCTCTATATATGTAAACAGATTTTATGTAGTATAATACGTAGATATATAAAAATGAATGTAAGTAAATTGTAGATGTATGCATATTCGAGCATTTCTTCATTCCCCCAAAGGCAGGTCTCCAAGTGGTTTCCAAACAGTGGTAAATGCATATGACACAGTGCAACACCACGTGAAGGTACAACCTTACCTCCAGAAGAAGGTTTTGAAAACCTTTAATTAGCCTAATTAGCTTGAAAGTAAGACCATACTGATCCATCAGTATGGCTCTGGGTTTCAATTGTGGCTCTCTACATCACACAAGGTGCTTTCAAAATAAGCTCCAATGTGATATGAACTTTTTCTTTGGCATATAACCTCACAAATTTTCCAGGTGTTTCATGTTGCTGTTCACTTACTGGACTATGAAAAGAGCCTTTGGCCTAATGGACAAAAGAAAGAAAAATCATTGTTTTGCATGACGTATGATTATTCCTCTTGATTATGAGTATTTTTATTTTAAAAATTGGCTGATTAAATACTTCTTTAAGTTTAGGATTTCAGTCCATCTCTACTGCTGATTACATTGTTGGATAATAATGATGTTTTCAGATTTGTTTTAAAATATATTATAGAACAAAAGACACTATGCCATGAGTAGAGCACAAATATGCCACCTTTGCGCAAACCCAAGTAGTTAAAGTATCAGGCTTATGAGCATTAGCATCAACCTTACAACAGCTTATGTGTTTAAAAATCCATGTTTAGTTCATTTAATGCAGTTATTTATAGCCTTCACCCTGTTTATAACTTACCTCTCAAGCAATTACAGTTCTTTTGGTTTGTGAATTTTCTTTTAAAATATAAAATTTCTTTTGAAAGAATTTGTTTGGGGCATATGTGTTCTAGTTGTCTTTCCATTGCTAACCTCACTTTTATATCAGAACACTGAGATGCTATATCCAGTGTGGTGAAAAGGCTATTCTTCAGGCTTAGAAGATTCATTGAAAAAGGGTGATTTGGGGTAACATTCTTTACCAGTCTGGTTAGTTAAACCTTTCTGTAATTTTTAGTGCAGTGAAGAAAAATCTACCTTCACCTATTGTAGACAGTTTTGAAACTGTCCTCATTTCACTTATGTTTCTTATTGCACTTAATTTTCTTATATAAAAATTGACGCTGTATTATCCTCTACCTGGCTTTCAAATTTTCTGGATTATAAAATGGTTTATGAGAGTAGTCTTTTTGTGTCTTTTCTGTTTTATTAATCTCTTTGAAATATAGCCATATTTTTAACATGCATTACAAAATTTTGTCAAAAAAAATAAAAATAAATGTGGCTAAAATATGTAGAGAATGTTATTTCCAGCGCTATTCTGAAGATTTCTTACAATGCACACTGCTTTGATTTAAAGAGATTTATATGAAGTATCTCCCTATCTCTTTTGTTGCTCTATGCATTGTGCGCAAAAATTAAATGCTACGTGAAGAGTCAAGAATTTACTGAAGGTCTAATGCATGTCTTGTTAAACTAATGAAGTTGGAAGTGAGAGACACAAAGTACGACTACAGGGCAATGTATTCAGATAGGTTGTATACTGTTGTATATTGGATACTGATGGATATTACACAAAATCTTTAAGCAGATAAAGTCAATCTTTTATGTAAAATTGCAGTATTTTATAATGATATAATAGTCACTGCATATCAGATATTTAATTCCTGATATATCTTTATTTCTAATTCTAGAAGTGTTATTTGGTTAACATGTAGACATGTGACCTACAGCACTGGTTTTAGTACTATATTTTTGATGACTTAAAAATTGACTTTGTAGAAAGATTTAATTTACGTTGAAATAATAGGTTGTGATAAAGTATTCCAAGGGGTAAGTAGCATTCTAATGTCTGAATTATTTGCAAAAATGTGAAAAAGCTAGTAAAAAATGGCAAGATGGAGGAAGGCAACAAAATTATGTAATATATTTTCTAACTGATGCTAGAGTTTATTCCAGAATTCTTGTTGTGCAACTTACCAAATTTCTTTTAAAAAGAAATTAAAGATGGAGCTACAGTATGAGCTGAGAATGCTAATTGTTTCACATATATCTATAAAAAAGAGAATGTGATTTCTAAACCAGAATCACATTCAGTGTAGACAAATAATTTGGAATTTACAGAATCAAATGCTCAAAGTGCGCCATTACATTAGAGAACAGCCTTGGGCTTATTTTCCTAGAACAATGGACAGACAAATAGGACAGCACAACTTTTCTTCTTTCTGACCCCACTTGGAGTTCACAACTAAGATGAACAATGGATAGCACTGCTGAGAATATGTAAAGCAGGTGAGTAGTTAGGGAATGTAAAAGATGAGAAGTGTGCTGAGGCATGTAAAGTTACCCTAACTGAGAATTTTAGGATGTTTTAATTGACTTCTGTCTTCAGTTAGTATTTCTACATTGTCAGCACTTAAATTTCAGGTCTGAAACTTTGCTTGCTTGATCTCCTCCCCATAATGACTTATTTTTAAAGGTGAATAAAAATACTTTGGTTTTTTTTCATAAAACAATCAAGTAACAATGAGCAGAAAGCACCTTGGAATAGAAGAGAAAAATTGCAGTACTTAACTGGAGTTTTAAATTAGCAAAACTGCTGAAAATATTTTAAATTGCAATGGAACAACAACATTTGCATTGGCAAAACTTCCCTTTATTGCTGTTTGCACAATTACCTTCAGCAGCAATTGTAGTGCTTCACAAAGGTAGAATGCTGCCATTAAAATGGAAATAAAGACTTATCTTTTCATAAGTATGTAAGGTGGCTCAGGAGAAGATGAATTTGTTAAGTCTTAATCCTGGAATCCATTTCACTGATTCACAACAATGCTTTGCATGTAGCAGAAAAGTCGGTTAAGGGCACAAAAAATGCGTCTGCCTGGTTGACTGAACTATGTTACTTCTAGAAGTTCCGCCCCTTACCTTCCTCCTTATTACTGTCTTATCTGTTGTCTGCTTCTGTGTTAGTATTTGGCACATATTGTCTGTTCTTGTCATTTCTTCCAAATAAAGAAAATGTATGTGCAGGCTAAGAATATGTTTTAGTACTTCTAATACTTATTTTGAAAAGAAAAGTTAATTGTAACCACTTTCGTGGTGTGTTTATCAGTTTTGAAGACGTGCTGATTGGAGTGGAATTTGCAAGGTGCACAAATTCTGGCCTTCAAGAAAACACCACTGGCTTCTTTTTAATAACTTTTCTGTATGAACAAAAGGTTAATTGTGTTAGAACCTGTTCTCCATTCTCAAGTCATGTAATAACTGTGGGACGTTTTCTCAGCTGCTGCCCTGGAGATAAACATAGAGTTCATTTCACAAGTCTTCTCACTCTACTGCCTTCTGTCCTTATTAAAGTTTCATGACTTTTTAAAGCAGAAGTTTTTCTTTATACAAATAAGTAATTAAGTCATAAATATTTGGACAAGACACCTTATTTAATTATATAGTCCTATATCAGCAAGTATGCCTACACTCTAATATGACAGGATGGTGAATGTCTATCTCAATGCTGCAAGGTGGTGTCCCAATATATTTTTTCTTCTCTTTTGGGCTTCTTCTGAAGAAAAGGAGTAATTTTCCCCAAAGTTTTCTGACTGAACCACTGGGCAATCAAACTTATCATGAGCTCATGTTGTGGAATCTGGCTGAGTTAATGATTTAAATCTTCCCAACTTCTAAATACCTTTCAAACATTTAAAGTGGCATATTGTTTTTAACACTGAGTAGCATTCCACTTGGTTTATAGTCAGCAACTCAAATACTTTGCTTAGTTACTCGTTATTAATACTACTAATTATTAGTTTGTATTGAAAGTCTATAAATATAAAAGCTGAAAAGGAGAAGCAATGCAAAAGAAAAGAGCTGCATGGTTCTGCCTTCATGCCTCTCTCCTCCATGCTGAGTGTTCCCGACACACAGCATAGGTGCATACAGTCACTCGGCGTGTTTCAGGCAGTTGTGTGCTCTGAAGTGGGTGCAAGCAGTTTGCAAAGGGGCTGAAGATGCCCATAATAGGAGTGTATGGCTGGGAGTGGGGAAGAGGAACAGTAATAGTAGAGAAAGGGACAAGGAGGAAAAGATCTGGTCCTCTAAGAGCAGCAAGCCCTTACCAGTCTGGTACTGGGCTGTAAAGTGACCTTTGCAGATTAACCTGCTGGCTGCAGTCATTCCAGCCTTCTGCCACTAGCAACTGCATTCCCCAGCCCCTCCATGGGCTCTCCTCCTCCTCTGACCCTTTGCTCAGCCCCGTCAGCATGCTGATGTTTGATACTGGCAACAGGCAAACGGTGCTTGACTTTCTTAACATCCTGAAGCAGTGCAATGAGTGATGGATCCAACAAGTGCTGGAACCAGGGAAAGATAAGGGCTAATAGCGAAGAGAAGATGATGGCAGTCAGCTGTTAGACAGGCTGAAGCTAGTGAAGAATTGCAGGGTAATGCCTCCGGAGCTGGCTGATGTGTCTGCAGATTACATCACTGTTGAAAGCAGCACATCCTCCTTTCCTGGGCTTGTTTGCACCCTGATGTTGACTGTTGGCGGAAGAACTTGCATGATAAACTGGATAGGGGAGCTGAAATGGATGAAAAAAAAGCATTTTTTTCCCCTTCTTGGATTAGTTTAATTCAGATCAGTGCTACTGCTGAAAGAAACTTGTATTCAACTGTGGCTTAACGTGGAAGCAATAGGAAATATTTCTCTAGGTATAAAAATAAAGGCTGATAGAAGAAGATGGGAAAGTCAGATCAGGAAAGCCAGAGAAGCAAGGGTGAGTGAAACAAAATTGTGTAGTACAAAGTCTAATTAGGAACTAATAAGATTTTTCTGTTATAAGCTGGGAGTTATAATTGAAAGTGTCAGAAGAAGAGAGAGATCTGGCTTTATTAGTCTCAGGGTGACTAAAGCCAGAAATGTGACATGGCAAAGAAAAAAGACAAGTGTAAAGATTTATCAGGGTGTATTACAACATTTTTAGGAGCGAAAGGAAAATATTAAAGGCAATGTACACAGTACTAGCAGGATCTCGTCTGAAATGCTGTTTGTAGTTTTGGTCACTTATGAAAGAAAAATGAATTGTAAAAGGAAGAGGTGCAAGATGGATAGGTAAAACTGGGGAGAGAGATACTCTGTCTTACACAGGTGTTATAAAAAATTCTCATTATTTTTCCATGCAAAATAAAGAAATTGTACTGTCTTTTCATTCTCCTCAAAGTGAAAAGCACTGGCAGAGCGCAAACGTCTGTTTAAGCTGTAGAACAATGTTAGCAGAAGAACAAATATGTATACGTTGGCAGTGATGACTTATTTTGTAGAAATGAGAGACAATAACCATCTGGGAGTGAGAATCTTGATTAGTCAGTAAATGTGCTGGGTTGATTCTTTGTCCTAGTACTAGGAAGCAACTTCACCATTTTGTCACATGGAATATATAAAATGCAAAACTGTGAAAGCTGGAAACTACTTAGAAATCAAAAGGCTCTTTCTTTCTAAATTAAATTTTTTTAATATTTTTACCCCCCAGTACCAGAAATGCAGGAGACAAACTAGGAACATGTCTCTCTCATTAGAGGAAAGCAATTGTTTATACTTCTTCTAATTATTATATTTAGCGAGGCTGAGGTTTATATCCTAAGACATGAAAGACAGATTTTCTGAGTGAAAGTTGTATATTGCAGTAATTCCAATCTTAAGCCTTCAAAGCACAAGAAATCAGGCTATATGAGGGTATGTTTAATGGGAAATGTAGTCTTCTTTAAGGGCTGTAAACAAAAAGATTAAGTTTGTTCAGTAGCTCATAGCATCTATACAACAGATAAGATAAACAGAATATCTGTTTTCTATTAATAAGTAACAGCTACACTAAAAAAATAGATTGAAATGCATGTTCCCTTTGATGTCTTCTGCTTTTTTGAATGGATTACACCTCTACACACAAACCCAAGTCTTTTATATGGTTTATTACAGAGTATTTTCACATTGGTGATAGAGATGTTGGCTTTTTTTATTAGCAGAAAGATTAGACAGTAGTAACCACGGAGCGGCTTTGTCCCTAAGATAAGTATGAGGACTGTTGCTTTCAGACAAGAGACCTGCATAAAGAGCATATATATGAAATACATAAATGCCTTTACACGGTTTTCTGCATTTCAAAGTTTCCACCAAACTGTACATACTCTAAGGTCTTTTTTATAATAAAAATATCCTTCTCACATTTGTATTTATAAATATACACTAATTCCAACATGCATTATTGCATCTTCATCAGTCCAGCCTTGCAGGGAACAGTCTGTACCAAGTATGTTCATAGTCAACTTCAGGTGTGACTGTCAATGCATATGAAAATCATTAATTCCTATAGTTGCTACGTACATCCTGTTCTTTTTTCTCTTAAATGGTAGAGAAGTTGAATGGATCAGTTCTCTAAGCACTCTGTATTTGAACATTTTTGTGCACAAAAAGGAATAATACGTGGTTTTTATCTGGCCCTAACTCCACAAAGCACTTAAGCTCAATTCAAGAAAGTATTCCTAGCCAAGAGAGCCCTTTAGTCCATGCTTAAATGCTTTGCTGAAGCATGGCCAGTTAGAGCGGACTGCCAGCATTTCGTGTCATGAGCAATAGTCTGCTCTTACTTACATTCATCTGCCTTCACTGCAGTTGATAGGTTGCTTAATGCAGTTACTGCTACAAACCTAGCATGCCGTTACGAGTCTCTTACAAAGCAGCTCCTTTAACTCCCAAGCTGTTCAGAGCACTGCGTGCTTTCTCTGTTTAGTTCAGGGGCCCCAGTCCTCATTTTGGGTGTCTGTGGTTACGTAGTAATAGTCATCTAGCTAGTATTTTAAAATATCTTTAAAGTGTGTGGGTATAAAGTGGCTGGATGACCAAGGCTGTTTATTTTTTTTTTTTCTCTTGCTACACTGCATTTACATTTGTAAAATTAATATTTTTTTATTAGGACTGTCTGTATTTAAAATGTGTTTTGGCAGCACAGTGAAGTTAGTTTATGATGAGCATTAGTTTATGACAAGCATTCAAACCCTCAACCTAAAAATTGTTTAATTAAACATCAGTGCTGGCCAATATTGTGTCTCTGGAGGTTAGACAGAGAGGTGGGTCCATTCCAGAGCAAGGTCTGACTCACAGTTCCATAGTGGGAATGAAAGATAGTATTGACTATAACATTTGTGTATAGGATAATAAACCCTTTGTATGCATTTTAAGGGTTTGTTTATGAGCACAGAAGTGCAAATATAATTCTGTGAACAGAGACTTAAGGCCTGGTCTTGGGGAGCTGACCAATATTTGTGTAGCATTCATCCTTTGTTTTCTAAGTGTTGTCAGTACCGAGCCTGTCACTATCGATTGTTAAAGAGATTTCAGTTCATTAGATTAAAAAGCTAAAGCTATGTTATGCCAAAAATGCAGATTAATTAGTAGTTTGTTAATAATAATTTATTTTAATTCTCTTTCTCACTGGTGAACATTCTCTTGCTTGTTTCTCTTAAACAACAGTATTATACTGGAATAGGTGAAAAAGTGAGTGCTCACATTAGTATGGCATTCTTACCTTTTACATTTTCTAACTGTGGTCAAGAATGCTGTATGATGTATAAGTGGCATTTAATTCTAACTGCAATGTTATCATTAACATTAGGTAAGGCAAAAAAAAATTATATTGATTTCAAGACAATCTAATAGATACAGACTTGACTAGGACATGTGGGTTCAGTCTCTTGACGCTGGACTTTCTTTGTGGTCTCTGTCCTTTTCCTTTAGTCCTCATCTATTGAAGCACTGTAGATAAAATGTTGTTGACTGTGATGTGCCAGAAACCATAACAGTAAGAATAAAATAATTGAATTTTGTCCATATTTGTCAGAAACAGTCCACAAAACCAATCTGCATGTTTGAGAGTCAGAAACTGGGCCTCATGCAGGAGCTACAATTTGTGTGTATTACATGGCAGTCTTCAGAGCTGCTTACTACTGTAAATCTCTTTTCCTCATTCTTCCTTTCATTCTGCTCCCAGACACTCATGATTTTCCATGATCTTGCTGCTGCGGTTCTCAGCCTTCCTTGTATCAGTATTTCCTAGCATAGGGTCTTCAGATTGAGGACTTGTCATTCTCAGTCTCCTGTAAAACAACAGAAAGGCCCTTTTGGCCATCACGTCAAGCCATTTACTTTATTCCATAAATTCATATGGTACTTTGCATATGATATGTTGCCATAAAGTGTTCTGCTAGTACTGATCACCCCAAAGTAAAAGGGAAAAGTAAAACCCCAATGTTTTGGCTCATCCTTAAGCGTTACACTCTGTCAAATAATTTTATTATGTGTATGTGAGAAAGTAATATCCTGATAGAAATAAAAGCTGAAGCTCTCAGCTTGTGTCATAATAGCTGCTTCTTTTATTGGAAGTGAAGTTTGATTTAGCTTCAGGAATGCTGGCCTATATATCTTTGCCCAGCGGTGTGAGAAAAGGGTCTCAAATGAATACTAAATTTTTTGTAGAATGTCTGCACAACTTATACATGTAAAATTTTACAGTGATGTTTTCATTAGTTGTCTTTCTTTTGAAAGTAAAACTGCTGTAAATTGCTTGCGACTGGGGTGACATCATGAATTAGAAAGGACATGAATTTAATCTCTCATCGAGGCAGCTGTGTCTGGTATTTTAATATGGTTTTGGAGAGAAACAAAGGAAAGCTAATTAATGTGTTTATGTAAATTCTACAGATTACAGTGTTTAGCCACAGTCAGTTCTTCTTTACCATGGTAGGAAATGATGGTTGTCCTGTCCATGTCTGTTGCAGTGATTTAGGGCCTACCCAAACAAATAAAAAACTGTGAATGCTCTGGTTGCTAAAGACAAAAGCAATTAAAAAACAGGCTGATGAGAAGAAGCTTCTGACAAAATAATTTTACACTAAATGAAGAAGGAAAGATTTCAGTTCAGATGGTGCTAAGTAATTGAATTGCAAAACACAGTGCCACATTACCGTGACTATAAAACAATAAAGTTTGTTCTGTGGTAACTGAAAAAAATTCTTAAAGTTGATAACACTGGCAAATATGGATGTACCACTGAGAAGCATACTTTGCTTTATGGAAGCAATGAAAAGCCCTGTCTACTTGGTTAAAGGTCTTGTCCTACTATTTCAATTTCATATTTCCAGCAGTGTTGGTAACAGAGTCTGAGCCATTTGGAATAAGACTTCAGTGACCACCTGCATTATTACTACCATGTTCAGCAGACCTAGAAAATTGGTCAAATGTACCTATGCAGACCGTGTGATGTGTCAGCTATTGCCCATGTCTTAATCAGTTTGGGCCTTTAAATTTTTAATCTGCAATGTAGAAATAATATTTTATTCCAGTTTTATTTCTCCACAAATTGGTTTCTAAGATGTGTATAATTTTAAGCATTCCTAATTATATTATTATTTGTCTAGCTTTTGTTAAAATCAATGCTGAATGAATTGTCATAAACAATGATAATTATCTAGAGGAAGGAAAATATGAGATGTAAACAATTTAGTTCTGAAGTGCACCTTTCACTAAGATTGAAATGGAAAAAACAGGCCACAGAAACTCTGTATAAGCCAAGTGAACTCTCAAAAAATAAAGTTTTGCAAAGATGGTAATAGAAATGATATTATGGATTGCTTAAGACAAAATATTTATACCATAACAAATAATTATGTAAGAGAGAGAGAGGAAATAATTTTTAACTCTTCCTTTGGGTCAAATTTGGCAAATAGTTTTGGCCAAATATGATAAAATACAAACTAGCTGTATATTTTTTCACATTTGTATGTAGTCCCTGAGTTTCATTACAAAGCAGCTGTTAGTTAGCTTGTATTTGAAAATACCAAAGTGGGGTCGATAATCCTCCATGTCTCTTACTTAGAGGCAGAGGTCACTACGTTTTATTTTGTTCCTAGATGTACCCTCCACCGAAGGAATCTTTCTAAGAAGGATTTCACTACTTATGTTTAATGGTGAGATGTCTTTCATCTTGAGGCAACATTTCTGAATTTATTGTAGTCATTTGATCTCTTTGCTGATACTCCAGGCTTAATACCCTATTTTTACTGTCTTACCCTGTTTTACATTCTAAAATTCTCTAAAACACATACAATAATTCAGTACTGTTCAAAAGGCAGAAAACTGACAAGATCTAGCTCTTCTGTCTGGGTAAATTTTGATTTCTTCCTTTTCAATAGGTAATTGAGATTCATTGGTGTTAATCTGTAGTGGGGAATCCAAGGCTTAAAGCTGTTTTACTGTATCCCAGTGAAGCTATCCAATGTATTTTGTTAAACGTGCATTCGGACTGACTTCATGTCACTAAAAGTAGGAGTTTTGCTGTTGGGTTTTCCATGTGATAATAACATGGCAGTTACAGTGTGTTACTTACCTGCACAGAGGTATCAGTGACATTGGGACAGCCTTGGGAATGGGGCACTTTGGCTGCCGGTTGAAATTAAGCCAAAGAAATAAACAAATGCAAAAACTTGGGATGAGGTGAAATTTTCTTTTGCAGAGTGTTATGTTTTTATGAAGTGAAAAATCAATATGTAGAGGAACGTTAATTTTATTGCGTGTTAAAACTTTAACGGAGTGAGCGAGCTTGACTTAATGCAGCCTTTGCTGGAATAAAGACAGTCGGGCTGAGTGTGCAGTAGTCCTCGAGCTGCTTCTTTCCCAGGTGTGCCATATTTAGGTTTTGCCTATTACTGCAAATTGCCACTTCATTGATTCTTGCTGATACTAAAGATCCATAGATGACATCTCATTTCACTCTAAAATTGAAATGCCTTTAGATCACTTTATATCAGAAGCTGTAAAGACTTTAAGCTTTGGATACCAAATGTGACATTATAAAGTAGAATTTAAGTGTCTTAACCCCCCACAGATTTTGATAATGTTATTATTCACTTTCTTTATTGCTTGAAATCCAGAAATATTTAACTAGACATAAGATTAGTCATATAGTAATTGTCATGATTGAGTAACCATGTGTTTTCTGTCTGCTAAAGAGTGTGTTGTTTGGAGTCGGCTTTGTAGCAGGTAATTTACGATTTACCTGCTATCAGGCTAATCCTGTACAGGGTCTGTTCCACAGGTAGTTGTTGTTGTGCATTTTTTACTTCTGTGTGCTATGAGAGATCTCCAGAATTCTGCATGGGATTAGAAATGTATCTGACACTAACTTCTAGCAGGCTTGAGCTATTAAACAGAACTGTGAATTGGCAATTGTTAGAGTTTGATTCACAAACAAGGTTGGTAGAATATTTTTTTAAGGAAAGAAAAAATTACCCTAATTTGGTCTAATGGAACCAAGATGCTTCTTGAAGAGGAATAAAACCAGTTAAATTGTTAGTTGTCTCTAAGAACTTACCTACTTGTTTTGTATGAATTCACATAGTCTGGGTTTGGCCAAGATAAGTATTAAGAATACATATAAACTGCATAAAAAGTTTGTTCTTGTGTTATTTCCAAAGCAACTATTCCTGTATAATACCAGGTATCACTTTGTATGAGTATATGGGAAATGTTCTTGATTTCTGTGTTTGTATGTCTGGTAATTCTGTATTTATTCTTTAGATTAGCATGTATATACTTGCTGATACTTAATGAGACTAAGTCATCAACTTTTTAATGATTTAGGATTAATTGCTACAGTTGTTATAATTTCATTAAATGAACCACAGAAAACAGGACTACCTGATCCCTGAGGTTGCTTCTAACACAGCTACCTCTCATCAGTGTAGAATCAGCTTTGTCTAAATTATATCTGACAGTTTTCTGCCTAACCCACTCCTAAAAGCTTTCAGTTACTGAGTGGTTTAAGCTAGACTGTATTTCCTGAATTAACTTATGTGATAGCACAGGAGTCAGTGACAAAAGTCTAAATTCATTAAGTTGTGGAATCTTTTTAATTTTTCTTTTAATGATGATTTTAACAGCGCTATTAACATTTAAAAGTGAGATTACACTTGTTCCATAATGAGAAGAAAAAAGTAATCTTTTGTGGCAAAATTTATGATTCCAGACTGCTATATAATGGAGATAGATCATAATTTGTTATTTTCTATATGCTGCATTGTTATGTGGATCTATTAGGCACATATTTTCACTGTTGCGTGGTAGAAATCAAGACATTTTGAATCAGACTGTAGGTGCAATGGCATCCAAGCATACATAAATCAATTCCCAAAAGGTTGTTGAGGATGATTCTATGATGAACAAGTGTGAGGATGATAGAAGTTTTTTTGTTTTAAGAGGGAAGCATTACATACATGTTTATATTATGCATACATATAATTGTGTGTGTGTGTTTGTATATGTGTGTGTATATATACAATGTTTAAATTATGTGTGTTCAAATTATACAAATGTTCAAATTATATTTATAAATGATGTCTCTCTATTTTTTTAAGTAAAGTAAATGTTTCTATACTAGCTAAGAGATTAGGACAGGGTTGAGGAAGATGACCTGTGAAATTTTTTGTATATATAAAGACCGAAGACAAGAAGAAATATGTAGGGTGTTCCCATATAGGACATTATATGGTAAAACTAAAAGACAGAAAATGTACGTAGAATCTTGGAAAAAGCTTCTTCAGAAATATATATTTGGTAGAAATAATCTCCCAAGAGGAATGGTAAAAGTCCTGTTGTTCGGCACATTAAAAACTTCACTGGTAATATACTAGAAAATGTACCATGGAGAACAATCTTGCTCTAGTGCAGAGACAGAATAGTTGGCCTAGTAGGCATTTTTTTATCTGTAATATGTATGATTCTATTTTTTTCTATTCAGGTTTTAAGCACCTCTTTTCAGAAAAGCCTGTTCTATAGACACTATTCTAAAAGGATGTACTGGGAAAAGCAAGTAATGTAGAAAAAAGGCAGCATTCATTTCATGTGCATTAATCAAATATGCACCCAGTATGCTAGTACTTTCCCAACAGTGAAAAACGCTGTTGCCTCCCTATGCAGAGGCAAAGATTATAAGGCAGGGAATAGGCAGAAATGATTTATGTACTGAATGCATTGCTGTGCTTTAAATGGAGTTGGATTCTTAAGAAGAATTTTCATGTGGCTTTTATACAGATATTTTAATATGAGCTAATGGAAGTCACTGGGAATGCACATGAAAAAAGACACAAAGGGGATTGTATAAAGAATATCTTAATTAAAGTTATGATTCGGTAAGGGATTAAATGAATTCATCTACCCTTAAGCACATGAGAATTTTAATTTACTTCAGTAGGTCAATAAGTTGTTGATGTAAGGCAAGCATTTGGGTACACTGGGACCCACTAGATATGGTTGAGATCTAGTAAGATGTTTGTCTAACAGTATAATGCAGTACTGGTACCTTCTTTATATTTTGGAAAGATGCAAAAATGTGTTTGCAGCAGGCATCTCTTCTGCTTTTTCAGAAGACAGTCTTCATTGTTATTTGCAGTAGAAGCCGTGTTTCTCTTTGTTGCATTTACCCTGACTGTTCTGAACTGAATCAATTCAACATTTGCCTTTGGTTTTCTTTTTAGATCTTAAGTATCCAGCTGTGTTATCTGGTACTGTATGGGTGAGAGGGAAAAATAAAGCTTCAAGTCAGAGTACACGTAGTTTCAACCAAAGTATAGTCCGATTATGCTTGCGACATAATTTGATTTAGCCATTTGATCAAATAATTCAATCTCTGTAGAGAAGGGCTTCATGATGTATTTTAGAATGGCTGGTCAGTGAGTAAGTGCCTTAGAAAATCGAGAAGAATCACATTGGGAAATTTTAGATGTGTCTCATTCCTAGTAGAATTCCATCTGAGTAACTGTGTTAGGTTCAGCTTCTGAACCTTCAGAGGGTATTTCTATAAGCTGGTCAACAAAGTTGATTCTGTGTCTACTGCAGAGTTTCATGTAGAATTAACACTTGCTAAAAATTGGGTTTGTCCTCCTTAATTCAGCAATAATATCTAATCAAATCTTCCTTGAGAAATCACAATAGCACTGTTAAAACCTGGATCTCGAAGTTTAAGAATTTATATGCTTTTTAAAAAATAGTTTTATTTTGCTCACTTACTACAGCTTAATTACCTGAAGTAGTAATTAACAGTAGACTAGGAACTACAAATAAAAAGGCTACCACTGAGTTTCATCCTTTCTTCTTCTGCATAAATAGAATAGCAAAGGAGATTATCATATTCTCTTCTGATTAGTGACTATTCTGCCATTGATGAGTTGCTTTTTTTTTTTTTTTTAGTTCGGGCTTAATTATGTTACTCTTAAGCATAAGTGGTTTAACAAGTGCATAACAGATCTGAGCACTTGAATGTTAAGAATTGTAAATGCAGCTATCCTGATTCAAAAATTTATTTGACTAGCAGTAATTCTATAATAGCACACGTGGCTATTCTTGACAGTGCTGCCTTTGGATTGCACCCCAGGCTTAAAGGGGCCCTAGGGAGAACTTTACTGGGAATTGCCATGTGTTTTCCTATAGCCAAGTGAAATGACTTTGAGAATTCCAGAGCATAAATCAAGATTAATTTCTGGGCATGCATATTTAGGTGATCCTGAGATCAAAACATTAAAAAAGAAGGATGAAATGCTCCTGATAAGAGGGATTTTTTTTAGGATACTGGATGCATTCTATTAAAAATATCATTTAAGAATATAAACAGTTCTTTCTGATATTAGGGTGGTTTTGAAGGAGTAATGATTTCTACATGAAAATTAAAACTGGGCTAGAGTAGAATTTTCACTTAAAAATCTACAGGGAAAATATTGGAAAAGTATTATAACCCAGTGAAATAGTTAATCATCACATAAAGAACTTGAAAGATTAAAGAGTCTCTAGGGTAATGTTAAAATATAATTGGACTATTTCAGATGAAGACATATAAACATCACTACAGACACATGGAAAAAACAAGTTGTGTTAAAACAGGAAACAGGAATTCTATTTTTAAAGTTTGATAATATATTTGAAGTTAACAAAGACTTCAGAGCGAGAGTATGCTAATAATTTGATCCAAACTAGCCACAATAATCTTGAAGTGTGGATGGTAATTACATGTGGAATATAATCAAAGTTGTTTACAATACAGATAATTCTTTCCTTCAGGGAAAAGCACTGATTATGCATTGTTCTTTATGGCTTAAAGGAAGAGTGGTGAAGATGTATAAATAATATGGGACTTAAGAAATTTAAATACTGTTAGTGATATGTGCTCAAATATATGGAAAGTTTAATTAAAATCTAAACGTATTTACCATTGCTAGTCTTGTGATTGAAAGACAATAGTTGATTTACATACTGCAGTGCTATGCCTGCACTGAAAGTCTTGAAGTGCCTTTTTGGTCTTCTTTGCCAAATAAAAAGAATATATCTACTAACTCTTGTGTTCACAGTATTTTACTTTTACTCCTCTCACCTGTATAGTAACTGACTGCTGTAGTCCAGAAATATTCCTTCTCAACTGCAAAATAAATATATTCCTTTTTTCTGTTAGTTGTTAAGTACTTACGGTAACAGCAAAATGTATTTAACCTCATTCCTACAATCTGCTATTCTTCTGGTAGACGAATCTGTCCCTTAGTGGTGGTTTGGCAATGAGGGTGAGGTGTGAATGAGTCTATGACTAAAGATGAGGTTACTTGGATTCAGAATATTCATTTCAGCCAACTTGTGTGAATCAAAGTTGCAGTGGGTAAGTTTGAACTGACAGATGCCAAATTTGCATTTCATTTAATGTTTATGTATTTTCCTGAAGGTATTTTTGGTATCATGTAAATAAAAGTGTCAAGATGTTTCTTGCTAAGTATATTCAGAACTGTTAAGCTGCTGGCATACAGCGTAGTGTCTCAGCACATATTCATGCATTAATAGATAATCTTTTGTGAGAGGTGTTCCTCTTGTACTTGGCTAAGACCTTAAAATAAAAACAAGAGTATGTTTTATGCATTGAGGTTTTCACCAAAGTTTCTAAGAAGTGTAATACCTGCCAAAAATATCCGGGATCAGTATCCTAGCGCAGACTAGCGGAATGGTAGCTGGAGAGGGATGGAGCCTCACCGATACTAAGCCATTGCAGTACACACTGATTTCTATCATTATCATCATCAGAGAAACTTTTCCATTCCAAAAAGCTGTATGTTGTCTTCAGGTGAATTATAAATTTACAGCAGGAACTTGGAACTTGAGAGTCTTGGGATAAAAGTGATTCAGTTTCATTTTCCTTGAGTGTGAATAAATATCACTTCGTCTTCCCAAAAATTTCATTAAAAACTCGGGATGCAATACACAATTTAGCCAGAATGCGAGTATCATCAACACACACTTCAGATTTTCTCTGAATGAATGCTAGTTTGGTTGAACTGAAGCTGTGTGTTAATTTACAGTTTAATTAATTTACAAGATGTGCTTTAATTTACAATTTAGCCAACCTTGTTAACATTTTATATAGCTGCATAAAATTGTACTATTTTAGAAAAAAAGAAGTATATATAAAATTAAACTATTTTAGTAAAACTATACTATTTAAGCTAGATCTCCACTGATGTAGAGTAATACAGACCTTGAGATTCATTTACATCACAGAGATGCTCAGCATTACACTAGATGAAACTTGGTTTGTCATTTTATTTTTACAGTATCTATCTAAAAAAAATATTTTTTAAAAAACTTAGGCCTTGGTTAATCAGACAGATAGCTGATACCCAACGATTTATAACTGAGTGGAACAGGATTTTAATCCTCCTAAGGAGGAGAAAGCACAGATGATGCTGATTATTTGTAATTTAAGGCCTGGATGTTTTTTCAACAGTTTAAGCAGGCTCTTGCATTTGTTATTTTACAAAATGCTTTTTTGTATATTTATAATAGAAATAGTACAAGTACCTGTTGCCCTTGAAACATTTACTATTAGTTTAATTTGATGTCCTCAGCAAAAAGGGATCTCTGAAAATTAACCTGAAGCAATACTGTCTTCTGTTAAAGGAATACGCCTTCAAAAACCAGATCAGCTTAGTATCTGTGAGCTCTTCAGAATCTTTGCACATTTTAAATACTAAACCACCTGTGCTTAATGAAACCACCTTTGTTGTAGTACAAGGTACATGTTAAGAAGCTACTTGCCTGGGTTTTGGAAACGATACTCTCCTGCAGGTACTGAGCTGTCTTTCTGTTGACAGTTGATCCTCTGAAGGCTGTAAGTATTATAGTTTCCTATTCTGAGTAATTTTTACTGTAATAGATATGCCCATCTTTCCACTTTCTTGCTTTGGAATGCAACAGTATTTTGTTCTAGAAAAAGGCATCCAGAGGTAAGAAAAAAGTAGTGGATTTATAGCAAACAAGTTAATTCTTTGTCAAGAGCTTTGAACCCCTGAAGCTATTAAATCATCACAGCCCTTGGAAAAGTTAATTTGATAATTAGTGTAAAATTTAGCAGTGGCAGAAGATTTAGCAATAGTACAGTCTTCATATAAATATTTGAAGTTATGCAAAAGTTGAAGAATCATCATAATTCCTGCAAACACAAAACCAAAATACTTCTGTAGTTTCTAAATGCATTAAAGAGAGGACATCAGAATTTATTTATGCTGTAAATGTTATTTCACAGTTCAATCAGTTATCTTGCTGTGTAATAAAAGACCCTGAAATTAAAATGACCCCTCTTTGCAGAGTGTAACTGTAGGATTCCTTTTACTATGAGTCTGCCTTGATTTGATCTTACTCTTACTGAAACAGAAAATGATATCCAACTAATGCATCTGAAGTGGGTTTTTATACCATCCAAAGCTCTCTTGTGAAATTAATGGCTTCTGCTTCTGGCCTCAATTACATCTTATGATTCTCCAATTTCATACCATTTTCCTTTTCTTTCTTCTGTGATTTTTCAGTATCCTTCTGTTGATATTCTAAGCCAATCTGAAGCACACGCATCTGATACCGCATGTATTTACAAAACAAAACAGACCCACCCAGATTTGAAAATGTCAGGAATATGATGAATGGTCTGTGCTGTGCATAGTAGTTGAGGATGTCTTAGCCTTTTAAAGCAACTAACAGCTTGATCAAGAAAATCAACTTACAGCAGAAGAACGTAATGACTGCAAAATGTTAATTAAATTTTCCAATGTTAAATAAAAATCATTTTCAGTCTGACTCAACCTAGACAACAGTGTTATTAGCTGGAAGCTAAATATCTTCTTTCTACCTGTAAGTACTCATTAATGTCCCTTTTACTTAGTCTACCTCTATACTTTTTCTACTGCAAAACATTGTGTCACACAAGTAAAATTTAGAAATAGGTGTTTCTTTCTAGCTGCAAAACCCAGACTGCGTATTTCTTATTTGAGGGTGATATGAGTAATGTATAATGCAAACTGTTTGTTTATAGAGATTGTAAATTAATCACGAGTTTCTTTTTGATCTTTATTCTTTATAAAATTTATGAAAAAACATTCTGTTTCTCCTGATTTAAAATTTATTGTTTTTAATAATTTAAAAAAGAAAACCACAACAGTGGGCCATTTTTATAGTGTAATTTCATTCACTAAACAAACAAAAAGTTTGCAGCTATCAACATGATAGATCTCCAATTATGACATTGTAACATAAAGGCATTTTATATTTAAGAATTCCCTGCAAATCTCATGTGCGCATTGTTCATGTTTGCAGTTCCTTCCTGAGGAGCTATGCTCTTGTGTTGGAGTTAAGAGTCCTTAAGCTTTATTGTCTGTCAGACTTCAGAACCAGGTCTGAACTCTTGTGTTTAGGTGGGTGCATTTATCTCTAAAGTCTTTTGTCTTCTCCCATTGCTATTTTTTTTTTTGTCTTTTTACTCTGAAGAGTGAAAAGAAGTGGAAATTTAGACCTCTCTTTGGAGTACTATTTATTTAGTGGATCCCATGATCCTGGGTATCATAAGATTGATTTCATTTTTTCTTGACTAGGTCAGTTGTGTTATCACCATTAATTTCTATATTAGTGATAAAGAACCAGGAAGGAACAAGGAAGAGTAGTGATGGTAAAAATTCAATAGTGAATCTGAATAATTGCGCCATAAAGAATATTTCTGCTTACACTATGGATTTGAGGGAGATAAATAATATTTTTTTCTTTCATTATAGCATCTACTGGGTTCTGATGAGAAGAAATGTAACCTTTTTAAAAATGTTTTTACAGTAATGGGTTAGATTAATCTGGTTCAACTCAGTTGACAGCTTCTGTAATAGCAAAGATGTTTCTTGTGAACAGATGCTCCACACTGAAGTTTTCGAATGGCTCAACTCTTCTTGATTTGGATGCTGGTCTGTTATTAATAAAGATTGTTTGTATCCTACTACATAAAGCAAACCAAAGAAGTCTCCCCAAATCTTCACACTCAAATCCTCACTGCACTTCCCACTCAGTTCTCACTTTCAAATTTACCAATGGCCTTTATATCCCTAACCTTCTTTTCTTAGGAGGTTGAATGATTGCAAAGTTTGTCAAGACAGTCATGATTCTAGCCCACATCT
>NW_009259107.1:684590-709755 GCF_000687185.1 Egretta garzetta | reverse complement strand
AGTGTTAAAAGTTGTCTTTGGTAGAAAGTGAGTTGGCCATTTGCTTGTGATTGGCTGTTTTATTGACAACTGGTGGAAAAGGTTATTAAATACTTTGGCCCTTTCTCAGCACTCTCTCTGTCAATAGACTTTCCTCTCTATTGAATGGCAGGTCAATATTTTCTTTGTCTTTCTGTCACTGCTAGTGTATTTACAGGTTTTTTTCATGTTAATCTTGTTTCTTTTTCTTATTTGTATTCCATAATGTGTGTTGGCTTTTCTTATTTTGTCCCTGTATGTTCTTTTCTACTTGTCTTTCTTACTTTATTCTTATATAAGATCAATGAAAGCTCTGATTTAGTGGAATTCCATCCTTTCTTGCCGTTGGAAAAAATTACGCCTTGACCCTCTCTTCTTAACTTATTTTTTCTGTCTTTCAACTGATTCATCCAAATTTGTTTTCTTTCTTGAAGTTCATTGTTTTATTTTGCTGTTTATCTCTCCCATTTTAAGCGAATGTGAATTCTGTAAATTAATCATCAGTCTCACCCAAGTTGCCTTTCACGTTCTCAACCAGCTTGATCCTTGGGGTTAATATCCAGTCTAGAGGAGCCCTTCTTCCAGTCCCTTTTTCTAGCTCTTATTCAACTCCAGATACAAAATATGTGATACTACATAATCTTTAAAAAGTATATAGTATTTTTTTTTAAAAGCCACCAGTTATTTTGAAGGCTTTCCTGGTCATTATGTCTTTTCCTGTATTCCTTTCCCAACATCTTTCCTGCTAGTTAGCATATGGCCTTTCTACCAAACCTTGTGCTTTGCTTGGTTTGGCTAGCTGCTGGCTGGCAAAAATCTTCATCTGCTTCATCACACCAGTACTTACGTTAATTTCTTTTTAAAATTTTTATTAGCACGGCTTTTTCAAAGTGTATTGCTATATCCTGAGAGCAGCCCATACAATTTTCTATCAAGGATTCTCCTAATTAAGGATTTACTGCCATTGAAAATGACAGCAGTTAACAGCCTTAGCAGCAGTGGTGGTAACAACAGCTGTCAGGTGTGTGCTGGATCATGAATCCTATTTTATGAAACACTGGCCAGTAAAACTGTGTTTAGAAACTGCCAGGAATGCTCTTTCAAGAATTTTGACAGTTGTGGAAATGTTATTTTCTTTGGCGTATATAACATATTTTATAGAGGTCTTGCTAGCAGATAAACACTTCTTTCCTGAGTGCCTCTCAGGAGCATACTTTAGTGTGGAAATCAGTAGACACTTTTGTGAAAATTCTCTGTACCGAGCTGTACTCTAGCAGCAGCGAAAATGAGCTGCTTCCCCCCTCTAATTTGAATGTGAAGGTATTGTGTCTGCGATCGCATCCACTGATTGAGACTGAAGTTGGGATACTGCAATAGTTTTGTCTTTGGTGGTAGTGCATGTTTCTATTGTGTATTCCAGTAACATGTCTCAATTCTCAGGTGTTATGAGAGAGACAGAATTTTTTCATTCTTTTTGGCTTTACTGCCAAGGTTATTGATTTCCATGGGTATTACTTCTTACCTGTCCACCAGGAACCGGGAAACAGTGTGTCAAGTGCACATTTCACATGGGCCACTAGACAGCCATCAGACATTCTGGGCGAATCTACATTCCTCTTTTCAGTAGCAGCTTCATACTTGCTCAAACATTTATAGCTTCTGCCTGTACCACGAGCTAGCGGTTGGTTTTCAAACATGGTAGAAACCATTTGGCTTGCATGGCGAGTTACTGACAATGCTATGAGAAATGAAAGTGGTGAGATTTATTGCCAGTGTTCCTCATGCACCTTTAACCAACAGCTCTGACGTCTGCGTATGCAAGCAGTGGATCATTGCATAAAAGAGGAATGATCTGAGCCTGGTGCCAGACTGTGACCTAGAAGCTGAAGAGCACAGTATGCCGTTATCTTTCCCTGGAGCTATATAGTCCTGCTTGGGAATTTACTTTGACATTTGTCCTGTCTCCATAGATGAAGCGGTTTGCTGTTAGCTGCAGTGTCACCATCAGAGAGTAATGTGCTTTCGTTTTTTTCTTCCTTGCTTTCAACTTTTGTTGCCATCTAGTAATGTAATAATAATTTATTTACAATATATTTCCTCATGTGCTTTGTATGTCTCATAATATAAACACAATTGAAAATACACTTTAACTGTTAGATGTTGCAGTACAAATACAAAAATAAAGTAGTTTTGGCCTCTAAAAGTAATAAAGTAGCTGATTTAATACAGTGCAGTCTTCAGTGGGATCATATTGTGTGGTAAGCCTCACAGTATCAAAAAAAAAAAATCAAATACTTGATAAATATATAAAAACCATAACTATCATAGGTGTTCAAATGTGAAAATAAAGACACTGAAGGCTGGTTTATTTCCATGAGAAATAATGTTCATATGGGTGAAAAATCATAACTTTGAAATAGTAGTCTTACCTGTGAATTCAGTTTTTTTCACAATATAATTACCCCTTCTGTTTTAGAGGTGTATTGCCTGAGTAGCTGGAGACATTATTATTTGAATATTGACATTTACTGTGTCAGTGTTTTTTCAAGCCACGTAGTCATTGCACGTGGGCTCTCTCTCACATATGTTACTGAATTAAAAAAAAAAAGAAGAAGTTAGGCTAGAAGTTAGACCTTGAAACTCTCAGGTAGGATAATTCTCTTCTACATAATTCCCTTTGAAATGTTGAAATTTGCCAAAATATCATGGGCATATCAATGACTTTCAGTTCATAACCTGTCATTTCCTGATTTAAAGTTGTGATATCTCTGTAACGTCATACCCTACTTTTTGGTTTTACTTTCTTAATTATAACTTACTGAATATATTTTACATATAATTCTTTTGTGGTTAAACAGGAACAGAAGAAAAAGTCTTCAGATCCACAGAGTATGTGCAGAATGGGGAAAAAGAGGGAAAAATTCTTTTTTCCCAAGCAGATTGCTATTTCAATTGAACCTGAGAGTCTTCATGAAGGTCTTAATTAGCTATAATAAGATTCTGTAAGCATCCCACCTGTTCTTTCTCAGGTCCGAGAGAAAAAAAACATGAAAAGCTCTGATTTTCCTCCATCCTTTCCCGCCTCAACCCAAAGTTATCTTTTATTGAGTCAGACTATTGTTATTGACTTCCCATTTTAGACCATTCTTTGTCTTCCATGTTGGGCATGCCTTCTACAACCTTTCTCTGCACAGCTTTTGCCACGGCAGTGTGTCAAATAACAGGTGCAGTTCAAAAGTAAAGAAAAAACAATATTTCTAAATTGAGTAAAAGAAAGAATTATACTACTGATACACATGATCTTAAAATCTTTAAAAAGGAAGAAAAACTAAGGAAGATTTCCTAAGACAATGAGATGCATGTGGGAAATTGAGATAAGTATTTAATGTTTCTTTCCTTTTGGAAGAGCTTCTATTCAGTCAGTAGTTACAGCAATGTGAAATGCTCTCTTTGTATGGGCATTTCATGGTTAATTACTGGTATTGGTTTATTTGTGTATTCTTTAGAGGATAATTATTAAGCAGATTCAAAGGTGGTGACAGCTGCAACGTCTCTATGCTGATTGCAACAGCTAGTTTGTGAAATTTGCAGACCAAATATGTCCTAAAAATATTGTGACAGTTTGCTTGCTATAATATTATTTGCTGCTAGTGTTTGTTATTTCAGAACTGTATGCAAAGTAGGGAATGATTAGAAAGCAGCTATTATAGTAGTAGAAATAACACATGTATTATAGCTGGCAAAGTATTTTTTTGTGTTTACAAGATGTACTTCAAGAGTTGCATTCAGTAATTTATTATCAAAGAATGTTAAAAGTTAATTTTCTTTTCTTTGGGAATGTTTGTACAGTTGTAAAGGAAAGAAGATGATAAGAGATTAGAGAGTGTTTGTACAGAATACTTTCATCAGCATTCTGGCTACTTGTCACACATTTTGTCAAAGTTTTTGAATTCCTGACCTTTCAAATGTTTTCATTTAAAATTTCATTAGCTAATAAAGCAGATGTCTTTAACCATTCTATTGACTGCAGATCTCTCTGTACTTTTCCTGTAAGTTGTAGATCTGTTATTTGAACGGACACTGTTAATCTTAATGTAATCTAAATAAGCATTTTCAATGCTTTCAAAAAAACTGATTCTTCTAATTCGTTTCATACTGGGACAAAAAAAAATAAGGCTGATAGAATCAGAAGTTGCATTTGAAAATCTTTGCAATTCTAGTCTCTGAAATGACAATCTCATATTTAGGATTTTGTCATTTGGTAGTAGTGCAACTACTTACCATTCCTTTTATCTGCCTAGGTATAAAGGGCATAAATGTTCTGTTCTTTGCAGTTTCTTTTGAATTTGCCTCATGTTCTTGGTCAGTGGAAGAAGAATGCCTATGGCCTTAGGCCTGCAGTAGTAGTATACCTCTCTAAAAGAAGTAGAAAATTGTCCTCTTTGACTGGGGATCCCTACCAGGCACCTTTTTTCCACTACCTTTAGTGATTGAAAGTTTTGTCACTCTGGGCAGCCTGTATAAAATTTTCCTTACAGAAGTCTGAGACTCAAGTGATCTAATTAAAAACAGCATTTATTAACAGCACAGAAGCTGCTCAAGGTTAGAAGAAATGTTTTGCATAGCATATCTAGACTGACACTCTGCGAAGCTCATCTAGATAGATCTCCCTAGAGTTCAGTTACAGTGAACAAAAGTGCCTTACATTTATAGAAAACCTTTTTCCTTTTTCTTTCTGACTTCCTTTTTAGGCAGTTTAGTTGCAGAAATCGTTCCTTTCAAGGGACTAAAGCTTTCTTTTTCTTCCTTTTATTTTGCTCCTTTATATTTGTGACTTTTTCTGTTGTTATTAGTTTTCATATTGTTGTATCAGGTCACTGTTAGTTTATTTATGCTTTCCAAAGACAGGTCACCCCATTCCTGATGACAGAATTCAGCATCCTTTAGAGACTCTTCTTCAAAGTAATGTAACAACTGTCCTGGTTATGGCTGGGATAGAGTTAATTTTCTTACTAGTAGCTGGCAGAGTGCTGTGTTTTGGATTTAGTACTAGAAGAATGTTGATAACACACTGATCGTTTAGTTGTTGATGAGCCATGCTTACACCAGTCAAGGACTTTTTTTTGGCTTCTGCTGCTCTGCCAGGTGCACAAGAAGCTGGGAGGGGGCACAGCCAGGACAGCTGACCCCAACTGGCCAAAGGGCTATTCCAGGCCATATGATGTCATGCTCAGTATAGAAACTGAGGGGAGTTGGCCATGAGACGGTGATCACTGCTTGGGGACAGGCTGGGCATTGGTCAGAGGGTGGTGAGCAATTGCATTGTGCATCACTTGTTTTGTATACTCTACTACTACTACTACTACTACTACTACTATTATTATTATTATTATTATTATTATTATTATTATTATTCAACCTGTGCTGTTTTATAAGCTGTCTTTATCTCAACCCACCGGTTTTACCTTTTTTCCTGATTTTTTCTCACATCACAGTGAGATAGGGAAAGTAAGCGAGTGGCTGTGTGGTACTTAGTTGCCAGCTGGGGTTAAACCACAACAACAACAGATACGAGTTGGCATCTGGTCATGTCTGCAGTCTGGGTTATCTGCAAAGCCCACCTATGTCTCTGACAACTGAGTGGTCTTGATCAGTGAGTGAGGGAATGATTTAGCAGAGACAACTGTTGATCCATCCCTTGCTGCTAAATGATAGCATTTTTGTATGACATTATTCACTATTGCCAATAGAAGTCATTTTCTTTGCCATCAAGATGTCACTGAAAATAACATGTCCATAAGAGTTGTTGCTATTTTATGCATTCCAGAAGTGGGTTAAAGACATCCAGGTATAGTGGGATGTTACAGGACCTTTCAATATTTTTTTCTATTTTCCTATTTCTACAACAATGGCTTCAGGAAGAATATGGAGTGATGTTATTGCACTAAAAGTCATGGTAGAATTACAAACAGTATGAAACTGGAGAACAGGATATGAAATGTCTTCTCCAAATTCACTCACCTTGAAAATATCTTTCCTCCTGGCTTTGAGAGGAAATGTTCAATCCGGGTGTTCACAGAACATATGCCCCAAATGCTTTTTCCTTGTCTCAGGACTGTTTCTTAAAGGAAGGAAGCATTATTTCTTAAACCGCAAATCTCGGGACTTTACTAAACTAAACCAAAAGCATAATACAATTTCTATCTTGAAAAATTAGTCCCATTTTAATAAATTAACAGAAAAGAAGCAAACAAAAATGCCATAATGGCAGCATTAGTGTTTTATTTCCGATCGAGATGAGTATCTTTGAGTCATCTCAATCCGCCTGGACGATGTCTTGCGCAACCTGCTCTAGGTGAACCTGCTTTAGCAGAAGGGTTGGACTAGATGATCTACCGAGGTCCCTTCCAATCCTTGCCATTCTGTGATTCTGTGATCTGTCATATGTGGAGCAAGATATCGTCTCTTTGCCCTCCCTGACATAGCAGAAGTAGAGATACAGTGTGTTCAAACCATATTCTCAATATTGTTCTCTATAGAAGCATGATTGGTTGATATTAGAACTGAACCGTTCCAAAAATAGTTGAATGGAAAGTCAGGCATTCATGTTATTGGTGCTCTGATTGTTATGGGACTACTTTTTAAAAAAAATCCATGGTTCTTTCTCTTGTAATAAAGACTTTATAATGGGTTTCTACCTATCTTCTGTTTGTTAGATACATGGTTGTTGTAATCACCGCACCAAGCACTGAGATGCAGCTAAGCCTTGTTATACTGAACTTCTTATTTTATGTCTTAAGGTACATTTTCTGTTGAAATTTCTTAGCTATTTATATGTAAATAAGTAAGTTTTCTATAATTGCTACTAGAATAGCCTGCTTTCAGCCTAGTAATCTAATCTAAGTTACACATTTTTTTCTTCATTATCCACTCATAATGGCATTTGAGGGCAGTTTAATCCATCTGTCAACATTACTTTCCTATGTAATAATAGAGAAGAAAAGAAACTTTGTTTTGAGGATTAAATACAGCTCTTTTTTAATAGCATACAGTGTTAGACATGGCACAACAACTGAGTAGGGAGCAGAAAATAAGCTTTTAAATGCAAAGAAAAAAAGGTTTTAAATTGTTTGCTTCAAACAGGCATAGGAAGAAAGAAACATAACTGGGATTTATTTGAGGTGAGAGACCAAGAACAATATATTGTACATGAGACAGAGAAATAACTTTGGAGTGTAATATTTTTGCATTTAATTCATCAAGGCATATGTTCCACTACAGAACTAATTCAAAGCTATTCAGAGTCAGTGAAGAGCTTTCACCCACTTTGGTGGAGTTAAATCAAACCTATGTAAAGGGTATCTCTACTGCTACTAACAGGAAAGTCATGTGTTACATTCAGGGAATGCCTACACTGAATGGGAAGAAATGCCTGTTTAAGACCCTCCCTCAAAAAAAAGTGACACTGATCTAAATGAATTGATATTTAAGTCAATTTAGTCAGATCAGTACAAGTTTCTTCAAGTATGCATTTGAATCTGTTGCAACTGGTCTATAGCAAATGAGTTTACAATGCGGTCAGTTGCCTAATTTGTATGATTTATCTATAGATACGGCAACACAATTTTGTATGTACAGTTGGGAAGTTATATACAAGTCAATTATATTCCTCTAGGAAGACCATTGGGTGTAGAAGGCCTGAAAAATAACTTTGAGAGGGTAGTCGGAGGAAAGATCAGTGTTACAAGAAAACAATTTCAGGTCTCAGCGTAGACATAAAAGTAGACCAGTTAAGAAGACCTGTATTTTGAGATGGTACCATGCAAAGACACATTTTATTGAGTGACTTCAAGTTGTTTTATTGGTCACATCTAAGAACTCTCTTTTAGAACTGTTAGTGGATTTGGCGCCTTTCAGTGTCCTAAGAGGAGTGAGTGCTGGGTTGAGATGTGCTCCAAGAGCAGTCTGCAAAGTCAGCAGCAAGGAAGAGGCTGAGTTACTACTAAATACTTGGTGTATATGCTATAACAGGATGGAAATGCAGTGTTACTGCTAATATTGGAGCCTTACTTACATTTTGAAAAGTGGGAAAGTTGAGTTTTGCCCAGAATATATTGAGAGTATTCTTTGATGAAAAAGCATGTGAAAAAATGGGAACATTTTTGAGGAATGATTGCCTGAATGTTGACTGCAAGGATGATACCTTGTGCTGGTGTATGTAGATGCATGTGTGTTTAAGTTAACCTATTACAAGCTTGTAACTTAGGTGTTGCATGTTGTCTGTATAGCCTGTTAAGGCATGGTGCAGATTCCTGCATAGGGTAATTCGGAGACTCTAAGCTGGGTATTGAAGAGTCTGACAGTGAGATAGTATCCCTGAAGGTCTAGATGTCACGTATCAAAAAGTGATACAAAATGTCTCATTTGATGTTCATTGTCATTCATGCAGTTTTCATGAACTCTTACATATTTTAGAGAATGTCCATGTAGTGTGGTCAGTGGAGAAATGTGAAGTATTCATGAATATACATGCATATTTAATAACTACTCCCAAGGGTATCTTCCTGTTCTGGTAATTGGTGTTTCACATTCCAGCTCCTGTACTTGTGAAACAAATTGTGTCAGATTTGGCAGTCAGAGAGACTGCACAAAAGATGGTTCTGGAGGCTGGATAGATGCTTGGCGTTTCAAATGCAGAAACATGCATGCTCCTCTCTGAATAGTGCACAGCCAAAATTTCATTAGACTTTTATCCATAGAGGACATTTTTCTATTCTGTCATCAATCTGGTAACTACCTTCTGTTCCTTCTCCCACAGAAGCCTTCTTGCTAGATCCTGTGGAGTAGCTGTTTTGTGCCAAACACCTGTACAATCTGGCTTTAAAGCTAGTTTAACCAGCCCAAGCAGACTTCTTTTAGGTCAAGAAGTGATTTTCCCATGGTATAAAGCCAACCTGTTGCCCTGACATTATCACTATTTTTGATTTAATGAGAAAGCAGTGCCATGAAGAAGACTAGAAAGTGCTCTTTGACACCAATTTTGACTTTGGGAACTCTTGTAATATAAAATAAATTGAAGCTGCATTCAAGCATAGGCAGTTAAAGAGAAGGCAAAGATAATTTTATACATTTCAGTTTCCTCACATTGTAGCCTACCCTTTCCACAAGAAAGTAAGGAACTAACTGAGTTTACATACAGATTATCGTGGTGGGATTGTTTTGAGAATCTGTCAGAATCACTTGTCTCAAAGATGCTTCACTATAGCAGCAGTTCACATGCAACTATTTACCAGTACAAACTTGAAAACATTATTCTGACTAGGAAAATTTTGTTCATTATAGCAGCAGTTGGAGCCATTTTCTGTAATTACTTATCCTCCAACGATGTTTAGGTTCCAAAGGGACAGTTGCAATGCTTGATAAACCTTAAAGAGAAATGGCAACATAGCTTCAAATGGTACCTTGGAGAAAAAGCTGGAAGAATGTGGCTTTGGAATATGGGATCAGAAATATTTTGCTTTTCCTTCACTATGTTGCATAAGGTGGCTAGAAAATGGACAAAAAAACATTATGCAATTCTATCAGTTGTATTAAATGCTTGGAAAGTTTAAGCATGAATATGTATTAAGAAAAATATCAGAAGAAGGATCCCACATTAAACACTTGATATTTAATGATTTTTTCTCTCTCAAGCCTGTGCATGAGAGAGAGAGAGAGAGAGATGGGACTAATATTTTTCTTTTTGTATGATGTGCTCATTTATTAGGACAAATCCTCTTTTCTCTGCAGAAGCACATATGGCAGAAGGAAGCAAAATAAATCTGTTTCCTCTTTGTAGAACGGAACAGGATATGGAAAGCTTATGTTAGAGTGTAAGAGGACTGCAGCCTTTCACATTAGGGACATATGCTTGAAGGGGATCCATCTGTACTGCCATGCAGACGTGTTACTGGGGCTCTGTGACTGCACTGGGCAGGAGCCAAGACTGCTGCTGCTGTCAGGGACTCCAGCCACCTCCCAGCGAGTGCTTGGAGTGAGTGAAGGTTCTGCACCCCACTGAGGGCTCCTTTGTCAGACAGACCTTCTTCAGATCGATGCTTGGTTCACTCTCTGCTTTCAGAGATGACTTTTGAAATTTGTCCTCAGATACTTCCTGTGAATAAATAAAACTATCCGTTCTTGAGATCAGACCCCATGCTTCCCAGGAGTATATTTTCATGGGTGAATTTTGAACCTCTTCAAAGTAGAGAATTTTAATGGAAACTCAGAACAGAACTGTTAGTTTAGTGTGCAGTTGTAATATGTCATCTGAGCTGAGTAGCATGCACAATGCAGAGCTTTAAACTTCAGTGCCAGGTAAATAGGAAACAGGAACATTTCTTACTCTTGAACTTCTCTGGCCTTAAGCCAGGACTTAACATGATATTATTAGCACTTTATTTTAATGCAGAATTATTGGACTGTGGGTGAATGGATAAGAGTGATTCAAATTCAAAAATACTAAACTGTGTAAAATATCTGCCATACACTGACTATATTTGTCTTTGGTCAAGGGCCCTTTGAGGTAGTTTGACTCAAATTCAAAGCACACAGTTGATTAAATATCATCTTTTAGTCACAGGGAGAAGGAGCTTTATGTTTCTTGTTACCAGGTCATTCTGTTTTTATTTAATTTTCTTTTCATTTTTCTTGCCCATGTTGTCATTATGAGACCCGAGCAATTGCTGTAGCAGAGCAGTTATAATAACACAGGAAAAGAAATTCAATCATATTTGTATGTAAACTGCAGAACTGACATGCTTTATTTTGACTAGCTGCTTCCCTGCTGTTTTCCAGGCATTGATATCATACTTCTATGTACTATTGGAACTGCCACAGCTGAGTATGGTATGGATTAAACTTTACTACAGTATAGTAATAGTATGAGATTGCTCTTTGAGTGTGCTGAAATAAATGTTTCATTACTGCCTTAAAATAAATGCATTTGGTGCCCTGAAGGTTACAATGCAAGCAAACCCACAAAACTATCTATAGAAAGCTTCAATGCATGGATGTATTTTCTTCATCTCCCTAGTGAAATATTTTTACCCTTTCATTTGCCACAGTTTCTGTCCTGTGCTACTCTTAATGCAAATAAGCACTATTTTTCTCAGGGCCAAAATCATCCTTCAACATTGCTTTCTTGCCGAAGACTCAACAGCTTACTATTTGCATAGTCACAATCTGTTCTACTTTCAACATGCTGTGCTGCTTAGTCCAATCTTGTTCTTAAAGTAGAGTCATGGGGACTATCTCCAACTGTGAAACACAGGCGCACACCCCAGCTACATCCCTGTTCTATTTTAGACATGTCCTAATTTCCCTGGAAAGGAAACTTGGGTGCCTGTGCCAGAAGGGACATCTGTGTGTCACCAGCTGTAGAAGACGAGAAGACCAGAGCTTCAGGACCGTTGCAGAGGGCACCTCTCCTGCTCTAGACCTGGTGGTCAGGACCCGTCAGTCTTCATCAGAATACCTGAAGGTGTAATGAGTACGCCAAATATGCCTGTGTCTGTGTCTGATAATAAACCAGATGATAATAAAATCTCCAAATACTGAAGAGAAGAAAGATACATATGGATCTACATCTGTAGTGTAGGCTGAGAAGATTGTTTCCCTGCCTGATTTTAGGAAAAAAGAAAGCAGATTCATATGCTCAAAGATGCCCTCGATTCCTTCTTCCAGCATTGTCTGGAATCCTGTATTGGAGTAGGCGTAGCCACTCTGCCTAAGGCAGAAAGCATTTTCCCAGTGGTATCTTTAAATAAAAGAGAGTCTGTCCTTTTTCTGTTTCAGTGGCACTAAAAAATTTATTATTGCAGTGTCCACCAGAAGTGTGTGTCTGTGTGTGTCTGTGTTGGGGTGGTAGTGTATTAATCATTCTTCAGTTTTCCCTTCATGGCCTTCATAGTCAAATCATCCTAGTTTCTTCTGAGACTACAAACCCTTCAAGCAAGAAAAAGCCTTTGATTTGTGTGTTGAATGGTTTATAGAGTATTGGCAGAAGTTACAAATAAGGGTGCACTGTACATTACACAAAACAACTGGATTGCGTGGGTAATTTCATTTTGCATAGGCAATACAGGAGTGGCTAACTGGGTGTATGCCATTCACATAGAGAAAATATAGAAAGGGTGTGCCAGAGTAAAGAGAGTCGAATGATTTTCTCTTTAGAATAATGCTAAAGAAGTAAAAATATATAGGTAGTTTAAAGATAACAAAATGATAAACCACAGAAGTGATAGAAACCAAATCTTATTAATTTATTTTCAAGCTCTCTGATGAATGCGATTTCTCCTATTTTAGTCCTATGAAGTCTTTGATGTGTCTTGGGAACACTGCAATTAAAGTCGAGCAAAACATTCAGTCACCAACTATGACGCTCTTATCATAAATTATTATTAATATTTTAAAACTTAACTCTTATTCATAACTAAGATGAGAGGAAAAAAGCCCACCAGTTTTGGCCTTGTGAGGTTTGAAGTTAGTTGTCATCTCATGTTTGGCTCAACACTTGCATGAGCTGGTCTTCATGAATCATTAGCTTTAGAGCTGCTAGTCTGTTTACACGTCTGCAGCAAACTCCCAATTTTCTTTCCTTTTCTCTTTTTTCCTTTTTTCTTTTTTCTCTCCTTTCCACTTTTCCTTTCCTTGTCATGTGAGACTCTCAAAGCATCTTTAAGCTAAGAGTATTATGTATTTTCTTTTACATGCAAGCTATTCAGTTTAGACTTCAATATTTAACAGGATCTTTACATAAGTCTGAGTAGCTTCTGCTTTCATATACAAATTTGCCATCTCACAAGGAAATCACACAGAAACTCTGAAATGCAATAGTCACTATCTCTGTATCTATATATTTCTTAAAATTAATGCAATGTATGCATATATATAGTGTAATACAGCATGCATGCATTTACTGAACGTTTTTAATAGTAGTGGGGTATGTCTCTCAGCTAACTCTGTAGTTTTGCACAGTGCAGCTTAAAGCTGCCCAAAGAGGGCAGCTCAGAATTCACCTAGGCCACAGAGATCTGCCAGAGAAGTGAGACCAGGATAATTTCTCCCTTTCTTGTAGCAAAGGAAGTCTGTTAAAAGCTGACCAGAGAACACCAGCGTGCTGCTTTTTTTTTTTTTTTTTTTTGCTAATTGGCATCTAAAGGCCCACTTAGAAATCTCTGTAGGTTATAAAAGCAGATAGGTTGACCTCGTATATCAGAAAGCTAGCTGGATCCATGACTTCCTGAATGTTTAGAGAAAATGGGAATGTGACAGAGAACCATTGATTTTAAGTATAGTTAGGTATTGAGTCTATCATGTCAAATAAAAAGTCCTGCAAGTCCTCTCCAAGACCATTTTATAAATAGAGGAATCATTGTAGAAACAACTCAAATGCTGTCACCACTAGAATATGCTATTTTTACCGTAATACTTCAAGCTGCTAAAATTATTGTAATGCTGTAACAATTACCATGCTTTACACACATTTCCTAAAGCTTTGGGAAGAGTAATTACATGTGGATGTGTTAGGTATTTTATTGCCCTTTCTTTAAAATCTAGGAAAATTTAAATAATTTTAAATGAGGTGATTTTATTTTATCTTACATAGGCATTCACTTAGAAATACATAGAGTTATCCCAAGAAAAGAGCTTGGTGTTTCTCATTAGTATTGTGAGTATAATTAATAGACCTAAGCAAGTGAAATAAATTGACATTTCAATAACTGTCCAATGGACCATGGATTTACTAGTCTTTTGTTTGCAGCAATTTTGATCAAACTTAGATCTGACAAGCGTAAAAATAAATTAAATCTATAAGTGCAAAAGGTTGTCTTATTTTCTGATGCAATGTAGTCTTGTAATAATTGTAGTCACTTTTATATGTTGAGGTTGGCTGGCCTTTCAATTTGTTGTATTAGTCTAGTAAAAAGGAGCAACTCAGATTGTGTGTATGTTGGCCTTGATCAGCTGGGTTCATCCTTGAAGGCAGTTTAGTTTTTGCAGGGATTTTATTGGTAGCCTCTCTGATAGAGCAAAGAGCACCAAATACTGCTTTGTTATATGAACTTGTCATAGAGGAACCGTATGTGTAAATGCCAACTTTACCCCCTTATGCTATCAGTAGACATCTTTCCGTTAGTAATAACTTGCCAAAGTGACCGTAATAGCAGAGATTGTGTTCATGCGTCATCCCACTGTTGTCGTAGGATTTAAGCTTTTGTAACCCTTGTGTGAGTGTGGCCAGGGAATAAAATTGCTGTCAGTCTTGCATGTCACATTCATTTGTGATAGACTGAATTAACTGACCCATTGTAGCACCAGCTATTTTTTATAGGTGACCCCATACCACATATGCTACATGTTCCTAATCCTGGAAATAAAGTGCTGTTAATCAGGGTATATAATGTAGGAAAAGAGCAAGGATGTAATCAAGAGGTGCCTGGAGTAGGGCTGAAGCTGGTAAAAAAGAGCCCTGCTGACAAGTGTGGGCATATCACTAGGTGACACTGATTAAAGTAAACAATCTGTGTTGCGAGATTGATGTCTGCATATATTGGATTTGTATAATTCATGTCCATTTCCTTCAGATTGAAAACTGAAATGGCAGATGATGAAATATGGACGTTTCGGCATAAATATTGAAAAGTAACAACTTCAATATCCAGTCAAATCACACTGAAGATAGTATCAGTAAAAACAAACTGTTAACATCAAGGTCATTTTTGTGTAGACATTACCTCTGTTAGGCTCCTAAGAAGCATTATTTTAAACAATGTTGGTTTCCTTTAGTGGGGCCAGATTAATCATAAATACTTGCCAAGAAACAAGTAGGAATCATGACTTCCCCGGTAAACTCCCAAGGATGCTCTCACGTTTTTAAAAATGACTGCTTGGGAGAGGAAATGTTCAATAATGAAAGCAGTGGGTTAAAAAACTGTTTTCACAATATATATTGCTATATACTATTTTTTTTTTACCCAAAGTCTAAGTTCAAAGTCAGGACCAGAAGAGCACCACTGTTATCACACAGCATATGTTTCTAATTTTTTCTTTAGTTGATGTTAATTTAAAAAAAAAAAAAAAAGATAAAAACCATGAAAATTTTGACAAAAATTATTACAGAGTTATGTTATATTGTGGCTTGCTCAAAAGCACATGACAGGTTAGTAATGCAGTTGCAAGACTGCATTTGGCTGTATAGTGCTTATGCTACTGGTGAGTGTTCACTCTCAGGGGAGATTGATTTCACTGGGCAGACAAGTATAATTGCTCATCAACGTTGGTAAAGGTTTTGCAGTTTGCCAATGTGATTAGATTATAGGAAGATACTACAGCTACCTCTGTGACTTTCGGTATGTTAGTCTACCGTACCGTAAATCGGCGGGGTCTAAAAATATGTGGGAAGTGTACAGTGGTGACTCAGGAGTGACAGTTGTATCTAGTTCATTATTTTTGTGTTTGCTACGTGAGATGCCAGCTGTATAAAACTTGCTTCCACTTCTTAAAATGGAGAATATTTCAGCTGATTTTCACTTATCTGAGAATCCAGCAGATGAACTACTATTTGATGAAATAACTGGATATTCTTCCTTAAGTTCCTGTCTGAATAGAGCATTTAGGGAAGCTGAAATTGTGCTCATCAAATAACATAGTATCTGCATTTCCAAGGAAGTGATGAGAATGAATGCAATTTGGTACTATCACAAAGTGTGTTGATCAGTAATGTACTGGCATTTCTAGGGCAATAGTACGAAGTTCTCTCCCCACACATTTGGGAAGAGGAGGCTAAAATAGACCCTTTGCTTCATGACAATCTGTCTCCAGCTATCTCCCGTGTCAACATCATATACTTAAAAAAGTCTCAAGTTTTATCCTGTAAATGGTTTGCAAAAAAAGCCTTTTCATATTTGGGGGCTCTTCTTTGGGAATGATTATAGCATTTCTTTAATCCCGGGCTAAGTTTATTCATGGTAACTTTATGGTCATGGGTTCTGTGTCAACATTTTCTATCCTCACAGTATTTAAAGAGAGCAATAAACACTTCTTTCCACTTCTTGCTCCAATTTCTGCCCCCTAGTATATATATAGAAATATCGTATAGTCTTCTGGCTTGGCATTGTCAGACAAACCCAACTCTGTTAGTCGTTTTTGTGAAATAGAGTGTGACTTGTGATCTCACAACTCTCTTTGTTGTGTGTTCTGAATTGCCTCCAAATGGATGGCTGGATCTCTACGTGGTATCAAAGCGATGCTTTCTGTTCTTTACTGCAGATAAGTTACATGTGTCTCTTTCACAGCTGCACCGTGGTGATGCCTTGTAGTCACCTTGACAGACAATTATGCCTCATTTTATCTTTCTGCTGGTTTGTACTTTTGGGATGCATGTTTATCCTGCATAGGTGTGAAAGTAAAAATTTCATTTATTTGCTGTGGTTTGTAGGATAAGACTGTAAAAATGTGTAATTTATAAACTGTAATAAAAAAGCCTGTGCATCTTTAAGTGCAGACAAATTGGCAGTTATTGATAAGTTTTTAAAATCAACAATTTTTATAGCTTGGATAATGTTATTAAGGATACCTTTTTTAACAGCATGGACTTTTAACAGTAGTAATTTTTCTGTTGAAAAATCCTTAAGAGCACACCTGTAAGATTTTTGTTCTGTTGAAAGAGACTGTTAATAAACTAAGGAACAGTAATTGTAGGATTTTGTGGTAGGCTTTTGTTTTTATATGAATTGAGATATTTCATGCTGTGCTGGATCTAGCCTTTATCAAAAATACATGTAGTTCCTCTCTCTTTTTGCCACTCACATCTGTGGAAAAAGTCTTGAATACTCATCTACAGAAGCTAGAGACATGATCATATGGTTAAATCTGTAACTGTCCAATTAGAGGTAAATTGCCAGTCAGCCTATGGCTAGGTTGGTTTAATAAAGGGCATGACGACCTAGATATTTTATTTCTTAATTTCCTATGCAAGTGAAATAATATTTTTTAAAAATAATTGTTGCCTTGAAGCAGTGATACAGTGCACGAATAAAGTTCAGCACTTATTTTTAATTTCAGTGCCTGTTGCATTGCTCACAAACCACATAATTTTCAATTTGCACTGATAGTCCTGTATGTATGTAAAATAGGTTTTCCTTAATTTCTTTTTGCTGTTTTCCTGACTTTCACTGAACAATGCTATTTACCTTCTAACATTCATTTGGACCCTGTCAGGCTCTTAAGTAACTGCAACCAGGACACTGAGATGTGTCCTGGAACCCATAAGGCTCATCTTGCAATTGGTAGCTTGGTGATTTCCTGCTTT
This sequence comes from Egretta garzetta, assembly GCF_000687185.1. Lineage (NCBI taxonomy): Eukaryota > Metazoa > Chordata > Aves > Pelecaniformes > Ardeidae > Egretta > Egretta garzetta. Next base: position 692,384 of record NW_009259107.1, on the reverse strand, counting down.
CTAAAAATGTAAAAGCCTTTTACAATTTTCTGATGAGTGTAAACCCTGGAATAGTACTTCTGGTCTATTGAAAATAGACCTGCATTTCACTATCACCTCACACAGACTCCTTAAAATAGTCTGCAGCACACGATCCTCTCCCTCTCCCCACCTGTTACCCCACCCCTGTTGCTTCCCCAACTAAGCCCCAAGGTTTCACAAATGACTTGCAGGTACTGTCTGTATCTTTAAAAGGTTTCATCTGTTATTTTTCATATCTGAGGTCTGTGTGTAAGGAAGACCCGCTGCAAGAAGGACCCCATCCAGCACTCCAGAGGTTTCTCTCTCCTGGCATACCCAGTTCTTTTTAGGGAGGGAAAATCTTCTTTCAGGTTCAAACTGCATCAGTGTGCAGCAACCAGGACCACAAAACCCAGCAGTTTTTTTCCCCTGCTGTCCAGGCATACCCCCTTTAATAGTATAGACAGACTAAACTGAAAACATGTATTTCTTCTATCTGCTTTGGGACCTATAAAATATAGAGTAATAGCTTACTTGATGAGATACAGCAGGGACAGTATTGACATGATCTAAGCGACAAATTAGGAGAATCATTTTTGCAGAAGCATTCTGAGTGGGTATGAGTGGAACAAGATTACGTTTGCTAAGGGCAGAGAAACTGATGTTGCAACAAATGAGACATGTGATGCTGAGTGTGCAGTTGGGAGTTTAAATGTGTGAATTTACAGAGATAACAGCAATAAAGAAGAGAAAAAAAATCTCCTAAAAAGAGGAGAAGATTTTTGAAGAAGAGGGAGACCTAAACTTGATGCTATTTGGGGGTGAAGGACATAATGTAAGGGCCATACAATCTTGTGTTGAAGCAAGCAAACAGGGCACAGCAACAGAACAACTGGAGAAGGAATGGTGTTTTGAGAAGATCAAGTCTGTTAAACTCTTCCTGGGGAAGCGAGGAATTTGGAGAAGAGTTGAAGTGGGTCAGCAAGGAAATGACAAATACATGAGGAGGTGAGGGAGAAGATGATTCATTAACAGAAATTAAAGCAAAGACATGAGAAGAAAAATAATTAGAAGAATTGAAAACAAGATGGAGCTGATAGTGAATGGTTGAACATAAGTACATGGCAGAGATAGAGAGGAAGAGAGGGGAACTCACTGTTTGCTGCGCAGTTCCGGAAGAAGAGATAGTGGAAGCAAGAGCTGATTTGGAGGAGGAGAAGCTCAACAGCTCTTCCTCATGGTCTGTTTCAGGAGGGAGGCCTCTATAAGCTAAGGCAAATAAAGAGGTTATATAGCACTGAAAGGTCCAGGTCTCTGGAATGGGCAAGAATTTGGAAAGAATGAGGTGTATAAAGGCTTTGGATAGCTGTCAGCTGGCACAACCAGAGCAGAGGTATTGTCAAGAATAGACTTAGTCAGGAAAAGGTTTGGAGCAGAAAGGCATGTTTGGAGGACATATTACTGGAGTTTAAAGAACAATAAGAGATCTAGCTGTGTTCTGAAAGAAGATTAAGAGAATGGAAGAGGATTAGAAAAAGTGGTGGAAACTGTGGACATGTGAATGTATTTTAGGGAGGACATGGGGTGAGTTGGGAGAAGAGAATATAAAGGAGAAGGAGAGAGCAAAGTGAGCCTCAGCAAAGGAGTGTGATGAGTGCTGTTGCTGAGTGGTTATATTTTCTGTTGTTAACCAATAAACCTGTAGATATTTAGAAGTTTCCAGAAAGCAGTGTTATTTCATCACATTTTCATACATGATTGAAGATAGTAATGTAGGGTATGAAAATATGTAAGTTGAGCGCTATGCATTGATTGGTTTTAATTATGTCAGCCTTTTCCACTGCCCTATGAAAACCCTTGAAATTTAATAAACGTTGCCTTTATTTTGAGCCCTGGAAATAAATCAGTTTTGCTAAAGATAGTAGATATTTCTTCAAACTAGTTTGAGCAAATTCATTAAGAAGTGAAGTCCTTCTGAATAAAGTTTTCCAAAACTGAAAATAAAGTCTAGTGTTTGCTTCATTTTAAGCAAACCTAATAGCAATATTCCTGGTTGTATAACTGCATTTTTACCTTTGGTCTGTATTACATGTTCTTCCTTTGTATTCATTCATGATACCTTTGCAAAACCCTGCAAGAGTAAGCAGTATAACATGTTTGTGTGTCAAAATATTTATGAATGCCAACATCTTTCAGTTTTCATCCTTTTAAAAATACGTATCCTGAAAAATATGTAACAATCAGAGTATGGTGGAGCATAAGATGGAAGATTCTTCTCTATCATAACTTTGTTAGCAGTGCAAGCAGAATAATTTATTTCTGATCAACAGAAAGGTAAGTATTTAAGTAGAATGTGGGATTTCCATTGAACTATGTAAACAAATTTTATTGGTTTGTGTTATAAATCCGAATAATCTAACTTCTGGCCCACCTCTGACAGATATTGAAATGGGCACTAAGGCTAGCTCCTAGGCCTCCATGGTGGCATGGAAAAAAGACAGTTGGCTGTCTCCACATGAGATACCACTTCATTCACATAAGAAGTTACAATGGAAGAGTTAGACAAGAAGATTTTAGATACTGGAATAGAATGCAATTCCTATGTAAATAAATAGACTGAAGACTCAGTAACACGTGAAGTCAAACCGATTGAACCCAGATGAGATGTGACCAACTCAATTTCTTTAATTAGCCATCAGAGAAATTAACAAAAATGTATTTGAACCTGTAATCATCTCTAAATGACAGTCAGAGTTATACTTAGCATATGTTAAAAAAATGTTATAAATAGATATATTTTAGTACATTTTGACTGTCCTTATGAAGGCTACAGCCTAAATAGTACTGCTAGAATCACTTTGTAAACTGTGTGATTTCCACTTCTGTGTGCCCTGTGATTTGACAGTTCTATTGCACGAAATGTGCAGTATTAAATGATAAGCCTGTATCAGAATTGGAGTAGGTTAATGCTGCTGTTGTGAAATGATGTATTTACTCATTGTGGTGAGCAGTTCAGGTAATAAATGACATTGTAATAGCTAATATGGAGGGATGGTATTAATGATGAAAATCACTAAAGAATCACAAATGGAGGAAAAAATAATAAATGAGGAAAGCAAGATGAAAAGAATCACAATAATTCTTCCTTTACAAAACTATTGTATGATAAATACTGTGTCTCAAGCCAAGCAGATTTTTATTGTTAGAAATGCTTATGACAACAATTTTGGACTTCATCTTTGTTCCTGTGAACATCACAATACTACAAGTATGGGCTGTCTGATTTTCTAATTAAAATGTTAGTGTTTTGAAATGACAAATCTAATGCTTTTTGGAAATTTTTCAGTATATATCAAGTTTATGCTTGCAAGCATTTACCGATGTAGTACTTAATAATGTCCCATCCACAGTATATGTATCCAACAATGGCTTGCAAGGAGGGCAGAAAAGTTCAAAACTCTGAGATTTAATCTATTTATTAACCAGATTTTGCAAGAGCCATAGCATTTTATCTTTGTTAATTTTGACAGGTTTATTTTATCCTTATCACCTTTGTAACCCATAGTCCTTTGGCAAAGATCTGAATTCACTGTCATTCCAATTGTTTTCCACATGTTTTGCTAACCTTTTAGATAGCTCACAACATTTATGGGACTGGTATTTCGGACTTAAGGTTTTCTTCCTTTGCGAGGAAAAGAGATGGAGATGCTGAGAAAGGGAAAGGGAATAGTACCTAGATGTAATTACTTGATAAAATTAATTTAAATTGTGTGGGAGTTAATCCTTGAATCATCACTGGCTTGTTTTGATGAAGATATTGGTGCTGTGCATAGATACCTCCATTTTATTTTTTCACTTATTTTCACTATATTAAATACAAACCTCTGAAAACTTATCCAGAAATATTATCCACCCTGTGATGAAAGATTTAGATTTTTTTCTTTATTTGTTACCTTTAAGTCTTTAATCCAAAATCACCAGTATGATCAGTACTGAGATCTAAATTAAATTGACTATCAGAAATTAGATGTGTAAACTGAAGATAAGAAGTCATATATTTTCCTCAATCAGAAATATACACTGTTATTCAGTTGCTATTACATAAATTAGGCATTTAATTGACAAAGTATTTGCTAAAATCTTTTTTTTTTTTGCTTTCACTGAGAGTTTTATGAGAGACTGTTACTTCCTCTTGTTAGTCACAGTGTTTTCAGCTATTTTTGATTGGTTTTAAAATTCATTCAATGAATTTTCACTGAATTAATTTAGAAAATTCACTCACAGCTGCTAGTGGGTGTGGTCTGCAAAGTATCATTCAGTGGTCATTTAGTTTACGTAGAAAGCTTATTTATATATTAATTACTAATAGTGCAGAGATTATTGCCCGTGAATGGAAAACTACCAGTCATTTGTGGATAGCAACAAGGTTAGGTTAAAGCTCAAGTAGTGACAAGTTGCTTATAATCATCTTTCATTTTGTATTTCCTTTCTGATCCAATGAATATTCACCAAGGGAATGGTAATTTTAACTAAGTGATTTGTAGCTGGATGTTAGCCAAATTAGTTTAACTCCAGGGATTGAATGCAAGTGACATACAAGGACAACTCTAATATATTCGCTGTGAAGCTGACAATCTGAATAAACATAAAAAGTACTAGTATGCCTGAATGTATGCCCATGCCTTAATCATAGGTATCTTGATATTGGCTTAGAATTTTGATGCTTTTGGATGGACTTTTTATATGAACAAATGCTTGAATGATCTTATTAAAGCTGCCTAATGAATCTGCTCTATACTATGAGTTCTTGCCAAGACATTTAGAAATGCCATTAACTAAAAGAAAGGTGTAATGACAGAAGTTATTTTCACAGAAAAATAATATATTTATTTTATTCAAATTTCTTTCTTGAAGGCATTGTTGGTGGCTGGTTCCCTTAAAGATGCTTTACTGTGATAAGTTGTTGGATGAAAGTAAAACATCTGTGTCATATTTAAAATAATAGCGAAGAAATAACTCCCCTGCTTATTACTAACTAGCAAGTTTGTGGTTTTAAATGCTGTAACATATTGCTATATTCCCATTCTGTTGCCAAAATTAATCAAGTGTCATTTGCTTCTCTGTGGATTGTTCAGGTAGATCCCCAGGAGGTCTAAAACTCTCTTCTTTTGAAAAGGTAGCAATTAAAAGTATCTTTATCTCCTTTCAAAGGAATCTGCTTCAGGACTCATATGATTTATTTTTGTCAAGGTTTGTCTTGAAAATCGCCTTTCAGTTTCTGAATGCAAAGGTAAACATCCTAGGGAAATAAAACCACAACTACAACCATACTCTTTAAAATTCATGAGTTGCTTGGTTAAACTTTAAATCTCTAACTGCATTTGAAGACAAGGTTATAGATTATAGTTCAATAGTTATTTGCAGGTTTCCCTGTTTTAGTTGCAAGAATTTTAAATGAGAATTGCAGGCTTGGTCTTGTCTTAGCTTTATCAGAGGAAATTTTTCTACCATTTATTTCTATGGGAGCTAAACTGAGTACTGTAAATTAGTTTGTATTAGCTTGATATATCCTATAAAAGATTGCCATATTGGTGTGATTTTTTGTAGAAGCAAGCAAATTGACCTTGACTTTTACCATTAACAGTAGAAACCTGCTTATTTGGAGTTGAGGAGCCAAAGTTCACATGGGTCAATGGGTAATTTCATGTTGTTTGATTTTTATTTCTTAAAAAGTAGCTAATTTCTCAGGAATAGAGGCATAATTCCCATTGTCAGTCTTTTCAATCCCTTTATAATTAACAAAAAAAAAGACTTGTTAATTTTCCTTTGTACCATTGCTAATTAGGTTTTTCTGTGCGTTCTGGTGATCTCATATGCTGTTGAAAATCTTCTCAAGTTGCAAATTCAATTTCAATTATTTTCACTATGACAAGAAAATTTTTTTGGTGGTCGTCGGTTTCTAGCATGTCCTTTGTTTTCACATCCGACCTAGCAGAATCCCACTGTACCTCAAAATTAGAAATAAGTTGATTTGAATGCAAGTTCTCAATGAGTAGCATCTTTGGAAGAAAATGTACAGGAAGTTGCTGGTATATGGCAAAAAATATATTTACTGCAGTGAAACTAAGGAAACAAAAATTACATGGCAAAAGAAAATATTTTCACCAGAAGCCTTGTAATAAACCCCAATGAGAAAGGACAATCTTAAATGATTCAGGTAGTATGACTTCTTTTGAGACATCATTTCATCCTTCCACTTTAAAGAATTACTTGGTTAGAATTCCATATTTTCACATGTTCAATCCCTTTACAAAATGCAGTCAAGCTGTTATTATTTAACAAGAATTTTATTTAGAAATCACATGGCCATTTTCAGTTGCAATTAATTTTTGTGGCACTCTTGCTGAAATGCGTGATACCAAATGTTACCAAATAGCTTGGAGTCCTGAAGATGATGCAGGAAGTAGCATACAGAGGCTTCTAAAAGGAATCACAGTTGAGTTTTTTGGGAGATACTAGTCAATGGATATTAGTGTCAGAAAACTCTGTGGGTAAATAAGTAGATAAGTTTTTAATAATGTCTTTTGTCTGGAATAAAATAATAACAAGAGAGAATAGAAACCTTCTTCCACTGTTTTTATTTTAGAAGCCATAAAATGCTTGGTCATATTCCATGTTCGTGAGCTTCTACGTGATGAAGAGAAGATATAGCTCCTGCTAACATACTCCCTACTTTTTGCCCATCTTTGGAGATGGTATGTGTGTGCTAATGAATAGGAGGGCTGAAGGGATTGCCTTCCACCTGAGGAGAAGCAGGACATACTGCATTTGAGCTCTTTTCCTCGCTCCAGAGGAGGAGTGGGTTGGTGTGCTGGTACTCTAGCTTTATGCAAGCTTTGGGGGTCACATGGGAAATTCACAGAAAGATAGCTGGCAGGACAGAATCATTTCTGCTGCCTTTTGTGCAAGGGGAATGGAGCTGGGCAGATAATTTGTTCTTAAATACGGAGGTAATTTCTCAGCCCAAGATGTCAGTGGGCTTATCTGTGTGGTTGTACCTTTACTGGAAGAGAAACAGAGTTATTAGCACTTGCACAGTTGAATACATTGTGGAAAGTGTACTTAGTCTATGACACCTACCAAGCTACTTTGACAAGTAAGCTTATATATATAAATACTGGTTAATTGCAGAGATCTCTGAAATTTCCATTTCAGTGAAACCTCCTATTATGCTGACCCTCACTTTTACTAGATAATTTATTTAAAAATTTTAATTCTGTGATTACTTTGTTTCTTTAAATGTTTAAATGTAGCTTGACATTATTTTACAAAAACAGTAAATATCTTTATGTGATTTTTCAACTGTCAAAAAATCCAATATGCAGTTATGTGTGTAAACAATAGGTCTGTGCAGTAGCATATTGTATATACGTTATCTGTCAAATCTGTTTATTCCTACAGGATTTGACTTCAGCGGGTATTATTCAAAGTGAGAAAATCTATTTAGAACCGTCTCATTGCTTTGTGTAATCTGCTAAATCACCTGTGGCCATTTATTGCTACAGTAAATAGTGTAAAAATATCCCCACTCCCACATTTAAGGGCAGGTAGAAGTCTCAGACCAAACCTCTACCCAAGTTAGAGAAAGCAAGAATTGCCCTGCATTGTAGAAAAAAGTAAACTGAAATGAAACTACTTTGGAAGTGTGAGAGTAAGACTCTAAAGACTTCCTTGTATTAATTACGGAGAAGAAAAGAGTGCATAACCACTTCCCAACTGTGTCCTGCAATCAGA
>NW_009259107.1:643098-684577 GCF_000687185.1 Egretta garzetta | reverse complement strand
GAGACAGAGTGTTGTTAAGCTCTACACAAATGATGATGAACACAGAGGCATTGATGCAGGAGGCTGTCAGGACTTATTCCTTCCCCTGCTCTGTTACCATAATCATGCCTCATGATAGTGGAGTGGTTTAACCCCACAGGCAGCTGAACACCACCCAGCCGCTCGCTCGCTCCCCGCCCTCTCAGTGGAATGGGGAGAGAGAATCAGAAAAAAAATAAAACCTGTGGGTGAGATAAAGACAGTTTAGTAAAACAGCAGAAGAGAAGAATAACAATAACAGTAATGATGATGATGATAATAATAATAATAATAATAATGGTAAGAGAATATACAGAATATACAAAACAAGTGATGGTCAATGCAATTGCTCACCACCCTCTGACCAATGCCCAGCCTGTCCCCAAGCAGTGATCATTGTCTCACAGCAAAATCCCCCCAGTTTCTATACTGAGCATGACGTCATATGGTCTGGAATAGCCCTTTGGCCAGTTTGGGGTCAGCTGTCCTGGCTGTGCCCCCTCCCAGCTTCTTGTGCCCCTGGCAGAGCAGGGGAAGCTGAAAAGTCCTTGACTGGTGTAAGCACGGCTCAGCAACAACTAAACCATCAGTGAGTTATCAACATTCTTCTGGTACTAAATCCAAAACACAGTGCTCTGCCAGCTACTAGTAAGAAAATTAACTCTATCCCGGCTGATACCAGGACAGATGGCCAGATAGGAAACTACACTTGGTAGATCACAGGCTCTGTTTTTTTAGTAAAGTTCTTCACTTTTACCTTTGCACACCAACTAGAATAAACCAAACCTTAAATTAGCTTAAACTGATTTAACCCAGGACTGTGTTTGTCTGAATGCAATCAAGTTACAAGGAACTGAGTTATACCAATTTAAAATGTTACCATCACTCTACAGAAGTTGCTGCTCTCAGTGGTAGTTAAAAAAAGAAGCCCAAAACAAAAAACCCCCACCAACTTCTTTGTGACCAGGTTTATGAACACCATTAATTACTGACTCCAACCAAAGCTGGTAGGTCCTCCCTGAAGGTCGGTTGCTTCTTAAACCACCCCATTTGTAAATGTACAGCCATGCCAGCATTGCCAGTTTCTGCAAGATAAACCGATTTCTGTCCTTCGGTTCATCCATCCGTTCCATCCCACAGTTCAGTGAAGTCTCCTGCCCACTGACGGCCTAGATTGTGCAGCTTTTAGCATGTGGTTGCTCATTGGCACAGGTGTCAAAACCTCTGAAGCTTCCTCTTTCATGCTCAATGCAGCATTTTCCTTTCTTGCCCTGAGCTGCTCATCTAGTTTTTTGAAAGATCTTACCAGCTGGCAGGTGCAATTGTTTGACTCAACACCCAGAAGCTTTCATTTATTTGCCATCCTCAAGGGATACCTGTTTCTGTGACACAGAGAAGAATCAGGGACATGCATGGAAATGAACTAGAGCTTTGTTAAACTGGTTTAAACTCCTCTACATTTGGGAATTTGCATTTGTTTAATTAAAGTAATTAAAGATTTATTTGAGTTATGTTGAAGCTACTTTGTCAATGCTAATCAGGTCCTTGTAGTGCTTTGGTGCTATATGAATTAAGACAAAGGCATTCTGGCTTAGTGGGTGGCCTGACTGCATAAAAGAGTCACAACTGAAAACCCTCAAGGAGTAACAGGAGCAGGCAAGAAGACAAGAGGCACAGGAAGCTGGGGGCAAGGGGGTGGCGGGGCAGTCCCTCATCCCCTCGGGGACAGGACTGCAGCACCTGGAAAAAATATTTTGTGCCATAAATAGTCCTTTTAAAAGAATATGTGCGGCCCTGCTCTGTCTCATGTGTTTCTTATATGGGAATATGTAGTGCTGGAACATGGAGGAGCCGTGGACTCTCTTGAGGGTAGAGAGGCCTTACAGAGAGATATGGGAAGACTAGAGAGCTGGGAAATCACCAACCGTATGAAATTTAACAAGAGCAAGTTACCGGGATGGGGTAATTCTATTTATACGTACAAACTGGGGGACAAGAGGGTGGAGCGCAGCCTTGCAAAAATAGATCTGGGGGTTTGGGTTGATGGCAAGTTGAACATCAGTCAACAGTGTGTCCTGGCAGCCAAAAGGGCCATCTGTGTCCTGGGGTGCATTAAGCACAGTGTAGCTGGCCGATTGAGGGAGGCGATTGCCCTACTCTACACTGCCCTGATGTGGCCCCACTTTGAGTACTGTGTGAAGTTTTGGGTACCTTAATATAAGAAAGACATCAAACATCAAAGGAGTGTGTCCAGGGAAGGCTGACAAAGATGGTGAAAGGTCTCAAGGGCAAGACTATGAGGAGCAGCTGAAGTCATGTGGCTTGGTTCAGCTTGGAGACAAGGCTGAGGGGTGACCTCATCACAGTCTACAACTTCCTTAAGGGGGACAGTGGAGGGGGAGGTGCTTATCTCATCTCTCTGGTGGCCAGAGATAGGACACAAGGAAATGGAATGAAGCTGCATCAGGGAAAGTTCAGATTGACTATGGATGTAGTGTACCTAGACTTTAGTAAAGCCTTTGACACCATTTCCCACATGGAGAAATTGGCTGCTCATGGCTTAGACAGGCATACTCTTTTCTGGGTAAAAAACTGGCTGGATGGCTGGGCCCAATGAGTTGTGGTGAATGGAGTAAAATCCACTTGGCAGGCGGTCACAAGTGGTGTTCCCTAGGGCTCAGTATTGGGGCCAGTTCTGTTTAATATCTTTATCAATGATCTGGACGAGGGGATCGAGTGCACCCTCGGTAACATGGGCCGAGGCCAACTGTATGAGGTTTAACAAGGCCAAGTGCCATGTCCTGCACTTGGCTCACAACAACCCCATGCAACGTTACAGGCTGGAGAGCTGCTTGGCAGAGAAGGACATGGGGGTGCAGGTTAACAGCTGGCTAAATATGAGTCAGCAGTGTGCCCAAGTAGCCAAGAAGGCCAACAGCATCCTGGCTTGTATCAGGAATATTGTGGCCAACAGCACTAGGGAAGTGATCATCCCCCTATAAGTCGGCACAGGTGAGGCCACACCTCGACTACTGTGTTCAGTTTTGGGCCCCTCACTACAAGAAGGACAGTGAGGCACTGGAACGTGTCCAAAGAAGGGCAACAAAGCTGGTGGGGGGTCTGAAGCACAAGTCTTATGAGGAGTGGCTGAGGGAACTGGGGTTATTTAGCCTGGAGAAGAGGAGGATGAGGGGAGACCTTATCGCCTTCTTCAACTGCCTGAAAGGAGGCTGTAGTGAGGTGGGTGTCGGTCTCTTGACCCAAGTAATAAGTGATAGGACAAGAGGAAATGGCCTCAAGTTGTGCCAGGGGAGGTTTAGATTGGACATTAGGAAAAAATTCTTGACCAGAAGTGTTGTCAAGCACTGGAACAGGCTGCCCAGGGAAGTAGTTGAGTCCTCATCCCTGGAGGTATTTAAAAGATGGGTAGACAAAGTGCTTAGGGACATGGTTTGGTGGTGGAATGGCAGTGTTAGGTTAACAATTGGATTCGATGATCTTGAAGGTCTTTTGCAACCAAAATGATTGATTCTGTGATTCTAGGCACCTACAGCTCACTGTTAAGGGTCCTTCAGATAGATATCAGTTGACAATCTCAATTTTTTTCTATATATCTAATGACTTTTGTATCCACTTTGAACAAAGTAGAAAAGGAGCTCTTAACCAAGGAAATAATGAGGGCCTCAGGTGTCTTAAGTTGGGCATCCAGTACCACTGCTCATTTTATAAAATATCACTTGAACTATGTTAATATTTTCTAAATTATGTATGATGATAAACTGATCAGTTGAGTCCAGGGCTGCATTTTCACAGATAATAAAAAACATTAAATACACAGTATGCACTATGTTTATATAGCTAATTTTCTTTCAAAAATTTATTACACCTTTTAGGGCTTATTGTATTGAAATTGAGAAGGTCTTTCTAATTTCATTCTTACATTTTCTGCTCCACTACATGAATGATGAAATTGTGATTCAGCAGTTGTGGAGAAGACTGCATCTGTCTCATTAAGAAACTTCAGTCTAAAATTTTCTTGAAGGGTACGTGATGTCTCATTGAACTGCTGCCAGCAATCTAAAACTCATTTATTCACGAATGAACTTGGCAGTAAAAATTCTAGTTTATACAAGTTTTTATTCTCTCTTTCCACCTTATCTCCAAAACCAATCTCTTGATGCCATTAATATTTTAAGAAAAGAAAAAAAAACATTTGTGTTCATAATATGATTATGAGTTGTTACTGTAGCTTACAAAATTGTTGTTGAGCAAACACTGTTGCAAGTACTGTCAAATGTAATCCATGTACTTTCTACTTATTGATATTTAGCATTTTATTAAGGCAGGTTGGGATTTTCCGTAAAATGTGATTTTTTTTTTTACTTTTAATATAGAGTTACAACTCCATTGACTTTTGCAAAGAGTGGACTACAGACTGTCTTGTCAAAGCTGAGAATATATTTAAAAGAGCAAATGTGATCTGAGATCTGCCAACCAAGGTTGTTGTAGAAATTCATTTACTCAGCCAAGGGTCAGATGGATGGACCAGTGCTGAGCTATTAGGGGTCTGAAAACTTTTTTTATGCATTTCCTTTCTTGTGACTGTTCAAGTGAATTCATAGTTCTTGGTTTATGCTTTTTTACTTTATAAGCTTTATTGTTTATTTGGGTCATATGCTGTTAAACAGGCTTCCTGCTAGTCTATTTGACCTTTTTAAAATTTTCTTCTTAGACTTCTATGTTATAAATTCAAACAAGTTAATCATTTCAATGCACCAAAACAAGTAAGTCAGTAAGAGAGAAATGTGTTACTAATTTCCTAATTTCACAGTCTCACTAACACAAACAATTGTTGCACAGCTTCTTTAAGTTACACTGTGATATTTCTTACACTTTTTTTTCTTCTTTTTAAGTCAGGTTTTCCTCTGGCTAAAACAACTACTTCTTTCAGTTCACCCAAAGTTTAGGCCAGCAAATGTAAGCCAGTGGAGCAGAAGAGGGGGGGAAGTTTAAAGAAATGGAGAATGACTACTAGTGATGCTGTGAGGAGAGTTCAAGGGTTTTTTCCTCTCTTTTATTTTTTTTTCTAACAGCACTAAATTATTCAGAAGGTAGTCATGGTGATGGCAGTATGTAAGTATATAAAAGAAAAAAAGATCTTGCATCTGTCTTTGGATTGGCTAATGACTCTCAGGATGTAAAATGAATTTAAGTGTTTGTCATCCACGTCTTGAGAGAGGGAGGCTCTTCTGCAGTTATACCCACAATTTGTAATGCATAAACACAGCCAGTGGAAGTTTTCCCATTTGGCCCTATTCTGTACATCAAATGATCTTGAGGAAAAATTTAAAGGGTGTTGGACAAATTCAAATGTGAAAATAATATTCACAATTTAAGGATAATTGTGATTCACCAGTGGAAAAAAAATGCAACATCAGAATCTTTAGATGAAGGTAGGATACCAAGTTGTGTTTCAATCATAGACAAGTTATTAGGCTCAATATCAAGTTAAATGAGTGAAATGTTATGACCTGAACTCTCAGGCCTAGAGGTGCATTACCAAACAGTTGTTTCATGGAAGCTGAGTGTGTTTTCCGTGTTAGCTCCTGACAGAAAAAAATAGTTTGATCCTTCTTTTACTGGAAGTTAGAGTAACTTTAATTGTTTTGTATTTGGTGCTGACTAGTAGCAATCATGAGGATAATTACCATCAACCAGCTCACATATTTTGCAGTTTTGTAGTGCTGTAAGGAGAAACTTCTGGTGACGATGGCATTGCTAGCATGTATATACAAACCCTGGCATGTGTAAGAAGTCAGACCCATTATTTCCCTTCCTCACTGACCCTAAAGTATATCAAATAGACGAAGGATGAACTCTCGTGAAGCAGAATTCACGCTATCGTACCAAGACAATGGCTTATGTATTTTCATAATGTGGAAGTTTATCTACTAAAAGTTTGCTTGCATTACAGAATTTCAGTCCAGACTATGTCAAGTTTCCCTGGGATGCCTAGCCTTGAATCTACTTTAGATTCTTGCCTTCAGATTCAGGACAGATATACAGGCTATATTTTTTCATGGTAGAGACCACATGAAGAAAATCCTTCCTGAAATGATGCAGTTTTATCTTTATAAAACATAGGAACTGAAAAAGAGCACAAATTAGCCACAGCATTCTCCAAGGTTTTTCAACCAGCAGGGTTTTTGTTGCAGTCACAGTTGATGCATAAACTAATTATCAATGGGTTAAAGAGGTCTGCATAAAATGTTACGTAATGCACCTTCCTCTCTCAATTGATGACAAACTATAATGGTATTGGGGAGGTATTTCAACTATTCCTTTTATATATAATTCCCCATACTTTCATTATGAAGTAAAAGTATAAAAAAGAAAGTTCAAAAAAATATTTATTATTTCAGATAGTGAATGTGTTGGCTGAACTAACCCAGCTGTGGAGGTAGCAGGTGCTGCCCCTTGTGGAGAGACATCTGTGAGTGTGCCAGCAGTACCTTCCTTGCCCCTGTGAATGAATTGGGATGCCTCTTGGAGAGGGTTCGGGATCAGGCATACTTACTATTCTTTGCGTTCAAGGAGTTAATACTGCCTACTCCTAGCAAAGACAATGCTTGTGGAAATCTAAAGGAAGAACAGCTTTAGTTTTTTCCTCTTAGGATCTGATAAGCAGGCAGGAATTTGAGGAATTCCCAGTTTGTTCCCCTACGACAGATTTATATCACAAACATCCTTGCCTGCTGAGCACTCCTTGCCTGTCGCTAGTTGTTTTGCTGCTGGTGACTCATCTTGCCAACTTGAACTGATCACAACTTAAATCAGGGAAATATTTCCTGTTCCAAATGTGACAACTATTTTTTTAAATAACATTTTGATTATGTTCCAATTATCCCTTTGTAAAAACTAGTCCCATTGCATACTGTCTGCACAGCAGACTTGAATAGCAGAGACGATTGCACTGGGAGCTTTTTATCAAACGTTATAAATCACAAGTGTGAGTAGTATTGTCATTTAGTCCTTTGAATGTACAGAGAGTTACATAAGTGCTAAGTCTTAGTATTGCTATTTCTCAGTTAAAAAGAAACATAGCCTAATCCTGAACTTTCTGAATTACACAATGCTTACAGGCACCTTTTTATACTCCTGTACGGTTTCTTTCAGAGAAGTAGGGTTATACTTGCACCATTGTGGCTCCAATAGCCCTACTGCTATACCATTTGCTAAACATATTGCCAGCTTAATTTTTAAGGAACTGTGTTAGTTATTTTTTCTGTATAGTGATGCATCATTTGGAGCATATATGCAAAAGCTATCTTTAGATTTTGAGCCAGAAGTATATGGTTAGTATCTCAAAACACTATGTCATACAGTTTAAATATATTCTAGTATATATTTTATTATCTTTGCCTGCAACAAATACCTATCATAAATCGATAGTAGAATATTACTAAGAGAATCAAAATGAAAAGGTTAGATTGTTCTAAATTATTAAATTTGTGATGCAATAGGCACCAGTGTTCTAAAGATCTGTATGATTTCCCACAATTTTTGCTCTTGATATTAATCTTGTCATAACCCCAGTCATTTGCAGTGTGATTCTTGCTTCTTTAAGGTAAGGATGTGAAAAGGGTTTTCTCAAGCCCAGCTACATTAAAGTTTGTGTTTCAAACCTGTTCTGGATATGCACTTCTCATGAAAATATAAAGGCTTAAGTTTAGAATGGCAAATACAATAATGCCAAGTTTGAATTAGCTGAGTTAATCTTTCTGTGCTTCTAATTGATGTTCTGCGTCAGCAAGGCCCAATACATGGTAAGTGTCAACACATTTCAGAATTTGTCAGTACTGTCCAAAATACACAGAAAAATATGTGAACTACATATTTAAAAGATTCGATAATAGAGCCAGTAGAATTGCTTATAAGTTTTGTTAATCCTACACTGTATCTTTCATTTATTCCTTCCAGGTTTTCATGCTGCTAATACGGCAAACGTTTCCAGCTGCTAAAAAATAAAGAATTGCTTTTTTTCGTATTAGTTTCTGACACAAGTCTGTATCCTCAATCCTTCTGGCTTGCATTTACTTTTTGCTGTCCTTTGGACAGTTTTCCTTCTTCTTTTTTTCCAGAAAGTTTTCAGAAAAAAAGAAATATTTTTAAAAATAAAACAATGGATTGATGGGTTAAAAGAAATGTAAGACTGGCACAAACATTTTGAGATTTAGTAAAACTAGAATTCTAACATGGATCCACTCTGAAAAAAATAATAAAGATACAAAAAAAGAGAAATAACTTCTTTGACCTTTTGCCTCACGGATAGAGGGAGGAGAGTGAGGGATGCATCATCAGAGCGTGTGAGAAGTGTCACTAAAGTTTAATTCATCCTTTCCCCCTCCCTTCTCACCTCTCCTGCCAATCTCTCAATTTTCCAACAATATTCTGAGCAGCATGTCATTTACTTGGAGAAAAAGGTGACAGGGACCTTCTGGGGGAAACTGTCACACAGGATTGGGTTTGACAGGCTGGATGGGGCTAGGGCTGGCTTTGCTGCCTGAGACAGTGAATTCATTTTGGGTGGAATAACCAGAGCGGACTGTAGTGTGGGAAGATCTGGGAAGCAAGTGCGCAGACCAAACCCTGGGGCTGCGTGTACAGTTAGGGAAGAGAGGGAGAGCAGATTGGCCTTCACAGAAAAGCGGAACACTATCTAAAAAGCTTGTAAACTGCTTTGTGTGAAGGGAAAATCATCTCTAAGTATAGATATTTTACTCATTCATGCTGTTCACTGTTGGTGACACTTCTGGTTTATTTCATCTTCCCTTTTTATTTTTTAAATAAATATGCTTGTCATCATACAAGAGAGGAAGTGTCTTGCAGCTCAGAATCCTAAAAATCTCAGAGCAAAAACCAACATGGGACACAGTTTTATTCTTGACAAACTCCTCAAAGTTCTTTCATGCCTGCTTAAGTGATCAAAGTCTCTTAGAGCAATATCCTCAGTTATTGTGCAGGGTCCCTTCTGCTATCTGTGAAAGCACACAAGTAGAGGATAATGCAATTAGTATCAAATGGAGCACAATGCATGATGACCTGCTGACATAGAAGATCAGGTTCTGAGAAAGAATATCATGTGGAAAAATACTCCCTATTAAATTTCCCATTGCTGCTCTTTGCCAAATCCTCATAAGCAGGTCATAACTCCTACTATTAAAAGGATTTCTGTCACAGTAGCCAATCTCTGGTTAATTCAGCCTGACTTCATCTGCAGGGTGGACACCTGCAGTTAATTGTGGCAATTTTCCCCAAATGCTATCTAAGCTAAAAGCAGAAGTTGTTAAGAAAAAAAAAAAACAAAACCAAACAAACCTAGGTTCATTTCTTTTCATTGTGGGAGTTTTTAGACGTGTCCAGTTGTCTTATTTTTGTTCTTTTTTCTTAAGCATGTGTTGTAACTTTTGCAAATGGCATTTTGTAACTGTTGGTTTAAAATAGGTAGGTAACTTGCCCATTTTTTGTTTTGCTAATGTTAGTTCTTATTTTTTTTCTGTACATTGTTATAACAAATACTAAGTTTTCAACTACATAAATGTTATCCTCAGCATCACTCTCTATTTCTCAGATGTTATTTTATCATATAACAGTATACAAATTCCGGTGAATTTACTGTTATATAGTCTGTGAATAATTTATTTCTTTTTGTGCTTACTGAGCACATAGATCTTCAGGATTATGTCCTATGGACAGTTTTTTTAATAGCCATAAATAGAGATTAAAAATTATTTCTTAGTTAAGCTTCTGTCTTTACTTTTTATTACTTGGAAGATAATTGATTTTTGTTTTCTATGTCATAAATACAGAAAAAAGTGCTTAAATTGCATGTGGCACTATTTTACAAAAACAGTTACAAATAATTCCAAAGTCCAGACTTCTGTTGGTCTCTGTAGAGATCTTTTTAATTATTGGGGGGGGGTTGTTGGTTTTTTTTTTTTTTTCTGTGAATGTACATTGACATAAAGTCTTTATTCTTGAAATACATTATTTTTTTTACTGTGTATTATAACTATTTTTACAGCATACATTTTGTTGTTATTGCTCTTCCCTTTACCTCACCATTAGTACTTTATTCTCTTTCCTGTGTTATTTTAAAAAAATCTGCTACAGATACTTATAAGATAGATGAAAAAATATTTTTAAGCAGTTTTTCTTTAGTCATTTAATAGTAAGATGGCTAGACTAAGTTGACATCTGGCTTCCTTTGTATTCAATGAGGAGACAAATTCTCCTCCACTAGGTGATTCATCCCGCTTCAATTTTCTGTTACCTTCTGTGCACTGACTATAACAGACTTAACTTGTTCAAAAGGCTTAGTTTCTTGACCACAGTAGAGATTAAATTTGAGAAAGTATCAAGTTACTCAGAAATATCAAGAAAGATATTTTCTCCACAGATGCTTGAAGTAGCATTTAGAAAAATTAAAAAACCAATGTGCTTACAGAGTTTAGGTGATTTCAAAGATAAGAGAAAAATTGGATTCTTCAGAATCACAATTTTGTTTCCTAAACATTGTGTTAATCCTATCTGAGATGCCAAACTTGGTCTCCAGTAGAGACAGTGTGAGACCCAGGCTTCCTAACTTCTAAATTTTTTTTGGAGTTATTTTGTTTTGTGAGCCTCTGATATTTTTAACATCTAAATATGCATCCAGAACTTTTTCAATAATAGTGGTGGTGGTATATAACTGGAAAAATTTTCTGGAACCCTAAAAGAAAGGAATAATGATAGAAAATCGCTGCACACTGTTTAGTGTGTAGTCACAATTAGCATCTTAGGACAGCAACTGATTATTTAATTTTGTATGCTTAAAAGAGTTGCCACTGAAAGGAGGTTGTAGTGAGGTGGGTGTCGGTCTCTTGTCCCAAGTCACAAGTGATAGGACAAGAAGAAATGGCCTCAAGTTGTGCCAGGGAATTTTAGGCTGGACGTTAGGGAAAATTTCTTCACTGAAAGAGTTGTCAAGCATTGGAACAGGCTGCCCAGGGAAGTGGTTGAGTCCCCATCCCTGGATGTATTTAAAAGAAGGGTAGACGAGGTGCTTAGGGACATGGTTTAGTGTTGGAATGGCAGTGTTAGCTTAACAATTGGACTTGATGATCTTGAAGGTCTTTTCCAACCTAAATGATTCTATGACTCTATGATTCTATGAACACAGGTCTAATCCCAGAATCAAAGAAGGTATAGAAGTGTGTCTTACAGCATGTAAGATTCTTTAAAAATAAGCATAACTTTAAAAATCATAGAAATAGATATTGTATAGATTAAATAGATTATTTCTATCTGGTATCCCCTATGGCAACCTGAGAATGATTTTCAAGCATTTGGTTACATTTTGCAGTCTTCTGTGCCTTTCCCTCTGTTGTCTGTTGCAACAGAAGTCAGTCATATTTTATTTCCATTACAGGGTAGAATATTTGGGCAGCTATAGTAAAGATGAAATATGGTTCCTATGCTACACCATAATGGTTAATGAAACACTGAATATATTGCTGTTGTTGACTTAAGCACAGAAGCCCAGATACTCTCATTCCGAGATCGTGCTAACTTCCTATTTGGTAGATAAATATTTCTATGTATGCTTTCAAAGTCAAAGGTTAAGGTATAGAGTTTTTCAACCTTTTTGGAAAAGGTGAAGATAAGGTGAAATGGCCGGTTAAAACAGCAAGTAATTAATTGAGTCCCTCTGTTAACAGGAGGAAGGTCAAGTGCACATAACTATTGTGATTACGCAGTCTGCATTACAAGCGGCTGAGTCATTTAACCTCGAAGTGGTTAGACTGGAAGTCTGAGAACCAATTAAATGAGATTTTACTTCAAAATAGTATCTATGCTTCTGAGTTACTACAGTATTTTGAGGTTTTTCAGAGTGACTTGTCATATAGTTTTGCAGTGCCAATTAGTTGTATTGCAGGGAAATATTTTAATTAGAGTCTTCAATTTTCCTCCTTTTTTTTTTTTTTTTTTTGTTATTTTTTGTTTGCCTCACTTTAGCTAACTGGCTGAAATTTTTAAATGGTAATTTCTAATGGAGATGTATTTGATTTTTTTTTTCTTTCTGTCTTTTTCTTGACTTTGTCTTGTATGTAATTCTGAAAGTTTTTCAGATGCACAATTTTGATTGCTGGATCCAAAGTATAGAAAGGCTTGCTTAATTTTGTCATGTCGGAATTATATGTCTAGTTTACACTGGGGAGAGTCCATAGTTATCCACTGATGAAGATCCAAATTTTTTGGCAATAACCTTTCAACATCTATGAAAAATGCTGAAAATCTGCTACTACTGACTCATCTAACAATGAGGCTGCAACTATATAGCATTCTGTAGATATACCAGGGAAAGCTCATTTGCTTTGAAAATATGGAGATCTTTATTCTTTTCCCTCCAACTCCTTCTTCACCTTAGTGTAGGAGATCACTGCTAAATAGTGCCTGGTACCAGGAGATACATTATGGGTAGGTATTAACCATGGAAGCTAGGGGGTTTTTTTGACTCTGTTACTCTTGGAGAGATATGTTCTTGCTCTGTTTGAAAACTTAACTAAATCAGAATGTAGAGAGGAACTAAGGAATGGGCGCCCTTGAGAAAGGGAGAGAAGGAACAAATGCAGGTATCCAAGAACTGCAGAGCTTGAGAGAATTGTTTACATGTTCTAATTATTCCATGTCTGACATATGGCAAAGTGTAAGACTCCTTTACTGAGACTTTATGCAGGTGATATATTCAGATTGTGGTGTTTTTTTTTTTTTTTTTAGTGATTGCTCAGAATTCCCCATGAAATTTCAGGGAAGCATTGTTTTAGGTTATGTGAAAACAGTTTAAAATTTAATAAAAATAAAATACTACCTTTCCAATAGTGTGTGCTTGCAATCTGTAATTATTATAAAACACTACTTACAGTAAAAACAAAATAGTTTTTTGACAGTGAGTGATTGTACTTTTTAACAGAGGTTTGACTAAGAAATGCTAATGTAATGTGGAGTTAATTTAAGAATTACAGGATGTTATTAGAAGTATAGTTTTCCTCATATTTTTAATTATACCTTTGTACATATTTTCCACTGGAGCTGCTGAGCAAATCAAGCATCACCAGAACTTACGCCTAACCAGTTGGTGCAACTGCTGTCTTGAAGTACTTATTTTATAAATTATGGATGAAATATGGTGAACATTCTAAATGGTTCACTAAAACAGTATTTATTAGGACTGGGGCCTGCTTCCTCAAACTTGGCTCAGAGGGAATCCAGAAGCAATTGAAGAATGTTTTCTGTTCCTCTCATTATCTCCTAACATTGTCAAAATTACATACATTTTTCTGCATAATATATCTGTTTGAAAAGATTGCTCATCTATGTCACTTCCTTTAAAGTTATACTACTATTTAAGGCCAAAACTGGGTCAAACATTGCTACTGACAGGAGAGAATGGATTCAAACAGTTTTTGTAGTATGGAATACTGTTTGGAAAATGCCTCTTTAGCAGCTGAAGGGAAAGAAAGAGAAAGGAGAAAATGTTATGGAATTGATATGGGCCATATTATATAGATTATAAACAGGTTCAGTTCAACTGTGAAGATGTAGATATGTTGGAGAGACATCTGTGAATGGTAATGTTTCCAGCAGATTGCTTTGTGATCCAAAGCTAGGTACTGTTTTTGTCAATTGTCTTCATAATCATTGGTTAAGCTTGCAAACAATACAGAGATGGACAGGACAATAAATAATCAGGCAGCCATGTCATTACAGCATGACCTGAATCACATGGTTGCTGTCCAAAACCATGCCTTACAGAATGTGAAGTGCAAGTAGTAATCAAAACTTTATTAGTTAACTGTTTTAGCAAGAAGTTTACTCAGAGAAGGCTTTAGATGTCACTTTTTGAATTCTTTCAACATCATCTCCTAGGATGAAAAGGATGACCTTTTTTTTCTGAATATACGAAATAAATGGAATATTGAGAAATGGGAAAAATTTACAGTAAACCAGCATAATAATACAGGTTACTGTACTTAATTAGTTATTAAGTATTATAACAATCCAAGCTGAATAATACTAGGTTCTCATGTCTGTGTGCCAAGAAGAAAATGGAAATGTTGGAGGAAGTTTGAACTATGGTCATAAAGGTGGTCCTGGAATTGGAAAACTAACTGTATACTGAGAAGTTAAGGAAGTCCTAGCTCATGAATCCAAGAGAAATTTAGGAAGAACTGTTGTGCCTAAATCTTTCTGCATGAAGAAGAAATAAGATGTTGAGGGTTTTTCTGCCTTGGAGGAAAAGGTATGAAATTGAAGTTGGTTAAATTCAATTTTGAATGCAGATGCAATTTCCTAATAGCAAGGATAATTAAGCTTTGGAGTAATTTCTCTGGATGTTAGACTCATTGTCACTCAGAATGTTTGAGACAAGATATAATAACCTTCTCTAAAAATGTTTTATTATAGAATTAGGTACTATCCAAAAAGACAGAAAGGGAAAAATAATCTGTGGGTTACAGCAGTTAATTAAGGTGATCAGTACGGTCTCTTCTAGCATCAGAGCCTGCATCCCAGATGAAATATGTTGGGTTTTTAAGGTATCAACATTGTGATTCTTTATATATTTGAATAAGACTAAGGGGTCTACATAGTTACAAGTGAAAAAATAATTTATGTTGTAAGACACCTCTGGTGATTATCTAGCCCTACCAACTACTCAAGGCAGGGTCAACTCTGAAGTTTGGTCAGGCTGCTCAGAGCCTTGTTCAGTCAAGCTCTGAGTACCTCTGTGATTCCCAGCCCCTCTGGGCAACCTACACCACTGCTTAACCTCACGCAGTTTGAAATTTTTTCTGGTATCCAACTGGAATTTCCCATACTGCAACTCATGCTGTTTCCTTCCTTCCTTCCTTCTGCTGTGCACCTCTCTGAAAAGTCTGAATCCCTAATCACCAGTTAGATAGATGACAATAGCAATTAAATAATTTGTTTCATCTCTGATCAGCACAAACCCGATTTCCTTAGCCACTGCTGTTACGTTACTCTTCTGTTACTATTATTTTGGTGGTCCATCACTTTTTACAGTTGCCAATATATTTCTTGTACTTGTGGGTCCAAACTGAACACAGATATTGGACCTGGTTACTAGACACATTTAATGCAGAAATTCTATATAATAGAAATTTACAACAGGAAGGACAGCAAAAAAGAGTAAAATAAGTGTGGTCTTTTTTTTTCCCCTGAACTATTATATAGTGTGTTGTTTTCCACAATACAGAAATTGTCTCAGAACCTGTGATGTGATTAATTAAATATTATGTTTATTATGAGATTCATTATCTACATAAAGAAGTATGGAATTTAGATAGAAATGATGTACTGGGAAAAAAAAGTGAAATGAATGGATTAAAAGTGCTTTGGCTTAGAAAATACATGCATACATTAAGTAAATTTACATTCTTACACAACATTTAGAATCAGATATGTTGCATTTGTTTTAACGTAGCTCTAGTACTGTGAGGGATGAAAGAATGGATATTGCTGTGTAGTTCCTATGGTACAGAGTTTGACTACTGGACTACATGGACTACTATGCTGGCAACAGGAAGCTCCTCCATCATAGACCGAGGGTGCAAAACCCTTTTTGAGGGTGAACATCTTTATCCAGTGTATGATGCATCCATGTAAAACTACCTGTTTATCTTATTAAAAAAAGCCAGAATATATTGATGATAGCTCCACTGCTTCTCTATTTCCTCTTCCTCCAAGCACAGTCTAAAAGTAAAGCCACCAAAACTGTACTTTGAGGTTCCCAATTCTGTATGTATATTAATGCCATTTATTCTGGGCTCCATCTACATTTTAGTTACTGCTCTGGATATTTTCTGGATCCCCAAAAGGCTTGAGAAGGAGATAAAGAAGTAATTTTTTATCCTGCAGCAATTCTGGAAATTCCCAGAAGTGTAAACTGTAACTACGTTGGAATTTTTGATCAGGCGGGAATTAGTTTTGGGAAATGAAGAGGCACTGGGCTTTGGATCACAGTCTTAGGCTAAGATCTCAAAAGCTCCCTCTTATATTGTTTTATGGAGTTAAATCCTTCTCAGTATCTGACATTAACCACATAAAAGCAGAAATAATGTTTATGAAGATGTCCTTCGTTATTTCCTTCTGTTCATGCTATAACAACACAGTGTTCGTTGTTTCAGTTGCCTCCATGTAGATGACATCAAATCATGTAAATCTCAATCTGAAGTAAACTGAGAATAATCTGAAGGCAAACTTCCAGCTGCTGCCTAAATATCTTACTTCTATCTCATAGAAAGTGAAGCCATGTGCTAAGAGTAATATACACATATATGAATATACATAGAAACATACATATAAAAAGTACAAACTTCAGGCACTTTTCACTGCAACTTTTTAATAAATACCTGTTATTCTTCCTGTTCTAGCAAATGCTCAGTTAGAATCAAAATTTCAGTAATTTTCAAAGTGAGCACAAAACCCATGCAGGATGACTAGGATAATGGATGGATAACATCAAGCATGTGCAGATCATCAAAGTACCTGTTTGAAACATATTAGCTGCTTATTCATTATAAGTTCATGGTATAAGGTCTTACCTTCTTTTTCTAATGCTCACACACAGAAAATCTGAGTGCTCATTCAAGGAAAAAGAAAATAAAAATTATAGTATGTTGTAGCATTTATTTAGTTGGACTTTGCTGTTATTCAGGTCTAATTTCTTTCTTCTTTTCATGATAGCTATTGTGATAACATCTGTTGAAAAATATAATTGATTTTGGTGTGTCTGCTGTGTGTCTGAGCATCAAACATTTTGTTTGATCATTATCCAGGATTGGTAGGTTACTTTTTTTTATTTATTACAGAGTCTGCATGCTCAGCAGGGAATGATATCACATAGCATTTGGCAATACATGCTAATATATCCCTTTGGAGAATAGAAATGAATCAACTGTCTTCCTTCACTTATTTTGCTGGGATCTTAGGGTATAGCCTAAAAGGCACTGTCTCTCTAGAAAAGCTGATAGAAACTTGACTTTCAAGCTCTTAAGCATGATTTGCTGTGGGCACTCTTGAGAAGAATATAGTTAGACAACTCAGAGAATGAAAGAAGGGTCAAATAACACATACAAAAACTGGCAATATGAAAATTTCATGATTGATCAAATGTTAGTTAGCTTGTGGAGCAGTTATTTAGAACTGTGCTAAGTAATATCCATTAGAGTAAATAAATAATTGAAATGATGGAAAGGGAAAAGTTTAGGAGCAATACTGTGACTGAAGTACTCATTTGCTCAATCAGGACAGGAGAAAGCCTTCAGAAAATGTCAACATTTAATCTGACAATCGCTTGCTAAACAGTGGATTTTCGTGCTGGCTGTATCATTCCTTCTGCCTTTCCTGGCAAACATTTTTTGTAGTACTGCAATCCCATATTGTTCAATACAGGGTTGAACATAGAAAGATGGATGCTTGTATAAAATTGTGTGTGTGTTTGCATACATATATATGTATGGTTTTTGTGAAAGCATATAATTAAAAACAAAAACATAAATAAATGTTGCATTTTTATTGGAGAAGCGATATTGAGGTAATAACTAGAAAAGACTGCCAGTGCTTTCCTGAAATAGAAAAAAATGTCACTTTCTAACAGAAATTCAACTATTATTCTATCACTCCTCAAGAAACTAACTCTTCTTATGAACTTGTCAGTTATTAGTTCATTTCAGACTGTGGTTTCGGGGATGCATCACTGATAAAAACCCAGCTGAAGTTATCCGACCAGTTGTCATCATCTCAGTATTTTCTCTCCATGATGACATTCAGTGTGTCTTCAGCTCTGAAAAGCATTTTTTTTTAAACAAATTGTACTCTTTACTGCTCTTCTGCTAAACCATATCTTTTAACTTTAGCATGAAATGTGTATGAAGGCAAAGGAGGTTTCCTATGTAGTCTGCATTTTTTTTTTCCCAGTAATATCAATTGGATAGTTAAAGGGAGACGTGTCCCAGAATAGCGCATAGGTGGAGGTTAGAATATTGTGTCTTGAAGTACTTGCTGGGGATGAATAAGGAATTTGAATCTGCCCTAATTGCTGGAGTGATCTACTTTTACCTCTACTTAATCTAACTCTTTCAATTGCTTTTTAAACAAATGACCAGACATAAGAGGCTTTAATCCAAAGTTAATGATGTCCTGACGATACAGGCATTTGTTTTTCTTCTTTTACTGTGGTGGAATTGTTCATTAGTTTTTAATGAAAGCTGGGTGTGGATGGGGACTATAGAGCTGAACGTCAATATGGAATAAGACAAGAGCATAGATTTAGGAGAAGGATCTAGGATTATTACCAGAAGCTAATTGTGGTAGGTTATTCTGAGTTGCTAAGGCTGCATCTGGAAGACCATAAATACATACCAAATGTCTAATTTTCCCTTGGTAAATTGTTTATCTTAAAACTCTGAATGTGGATTTTGGTGTCACGATTCATGTCTTTGTGCACGAGGATGGGACTTCTGCATTGCACTGTGCATAAACTTGAAGTTTGGAACAAATTAGAAATTGTTACTAAGGCAGAGTGAGACATCCCATTATCAAAAGGTGTTTCAGACAGCAAGGATGTTGCTTTTTTTCCCCTATTATTTGCAGCCAGCCATCAGGTGATCTGTAGGTAAAGTTTAAAGAATTGATTTGACAGATAAAAATATTTTTCAGTCTGGGATGCTACACAGGCCATTGCTTTCTTTTTGTATTATACAGTAGTCATTCTCTTGAGGTGCTTGAACAAAGAAGGCTGCTGCTTAAAGAGAAGTTGGTAACAATGAGTTAACCTCAAACTTGATGGCTTGAGGGACACACTGCTAGAATTGTCTGTTTTCCACTTTTCTTCATGGAAAAAGGAAAATTGGCTATGAGTGGAGTAGAATTCAATCTGCATTTCAGCAGTGGATTTACCTTCCAGAGATGTTTTTCCTAGTGCATTGCTGATGTGCTGCTAACTGCAACTTGAGCATTAATATTTGTAACGTGCTTGAGATTTTTGTAGTCATTCTGAATGTTTCTACTTGCACGGGTGTCTCTAATACATGCACAGTGAATAATGTTTATATGTAGATGAGGAAATATTTTTACTGAGGAAAATGTAATCTTAACTTTTTGAGAGGCTGATTTAGAAAGTCATCAAGAAATGGCGACTGCTCTGTGAAACATCAGATATGGGTCTGGCTGGTAAATGTATGGATGGTTGTTATTAATCCATATTAACGATCTTTGTATTTTCTGAATGACATTTTTGGGAGACAAAATATATTTACTGTGTGTAAGAGATCTCATCTTTTCCCACGCAATATCACATAAAAGGAATATGCCTGAATATGACCTTTCATATAAGGAGAATGAAAAAACTGTAATTTAGCAGAGATGCAAACAGTTAAACCAACAGGTTCCTTTGTTTTTCTATTACCTTCTGTTTTGAACAAATCCCAGTTTCAAAGATTATTGCTTGTTACCTCACTTTGATATCACTGAGAGAAAAGTACTAAACAACTACTGATTACAACTTTTTTTTTTCCCCCTCCATTGTTTAATTTCTTTTATACCTGCTGTGAAATTTCAGAGACAGAAATTGCCTGTATCTGTGTGGTTTTGTGATTTCCATAATCAATGAAATCCCAGTGTTGCACTAAAAACCTTTCAGGAAGGCATCAATACCCATCACTTCAGAACTAGTCTCTTACCTCTTGTTCAATCACCGTGGCTTTTGTATGAAACATTCTGATCACCTCTTGAAAATCCTTGTTTTAAAAGTGCTGGTGTTATTGGCAAGTTTGAGCCTGGTGCTCCCTCTTACCAGTCCTTTGCCATTTTCATGAATTATAATCAGAACGTTAGTATAAAGTTTATTTTTAAACTATTCCGGCTTCAAATATTAAAAATATTCCTGACTTATAATAACTATCTACAAGGAATTCCGTGAAATCTTTCTGATAAATGTTCTGATAAGTGTTTTGGTTAAACTTGTCGTTACTGGCAGAAAAGTAACCACTCTTAGAACAAATACTCATATGTCAGATTTAAAGTGATGTTTATTCAAGGTCAGTACAATTTTTTGCACAAGGAAGGCAAATTAAGGGAGAGGTCAGTAATTACGTTACAATATATACGTATTAATCAAATGAAAATGCTTACCTGGGGAATTTCAAAGAGTCTTTGAAAGTAAGGAGTTAAATCAGAACATAATTTGTAAAGATTAAACTTACAATTTGTTTTTATTCAGTCTTTGAGAAACACACAGTTCATCACATACTTTACAGATTATTATTTCCATTACTTAAATATGAAAATATTACAATCTGAGCCTAAATGAATTAAAAATGAAATCAATTAACACTACAATAATTTATGCAAATATTTTTAATTTATAATAGCTTGTAATAGTAAAGGTGTATTGTTTTTTCTTAGCCTGTGCTCTGATTGAGAAAGAGAGGTGGTCAATGCTCGAATGAGTGTGCACTGAAGCCTGCTAGGGAGCAGCATCAGAAAGTGCTGCAGATAATCCAGATAATTGAATCATATGAGCATCTAAAACTTGATTAATTCCTCCCAAGAATGACTGTAAAATATTATAAAAATGTGTATTATCATCCTGCTAAAGAGCATCAAAGACAAGACTGAACCAGAATATACAACTTTTCAGATAAAATTAATGCTAAATAATGATATGATGATTTGAAAATTCCAATGATGACTAGGGAATCAAAGTGTGGTCCTTATTCATGTTCATTGCTCCACACTGCTTTGTGAAAATAGGCTTTTCAGGCATGGTAAACGGTAAAGTGAAACTATTTGATATTTTGAAATTTGAAATTACGCTTCTTTAATTTTGTTTCATTACATTGAAATATAAATACACTTAAAATATATTGACACACACAAAAACCCCCAAACCACTTTTAAAATGTTTACTTTTTGAGTGAATGAATACTTTTTTTGGCTTCATATTAAAAAAAATCTGTGTAAGTCTGAAACTGTTTTTCTTTTTAACTTTTGGAATGGAAAGTGAACTGCAAATGCCTTTATTGATGCAGCAGCAAGGAGAAGTTTTTCATCCAGACTCATCTCGGCTTTTCTTCTTAAGGAAATGTAATCTTACTGTGCTACTAGTTGACCAGAGATAAGCTCAAAGGTACTGGTCTGTTGTGAGGATGGCATGGCTGATGTTTTTAGACATGAAAACTGTAATATAAAGCTCTTGCGACTGCATGTCCTGCAGGCTGTACTTGGAGTGAAATATACAGAACCCAAGCATCATCAGAAAGTTAAAACCATTTGTTCCTTTCCTGACTTTCCCATAGAAAATAAAAATAATTTTTTAAATAATGTGAAAACACTCTACTAAGTTTGCGTAGTTAAAGAATTAAAAGTGAAAAATGAAAAAATAAGAGGTAAAGTGTATAGAAAATAAAGAAGTTTTACGGTGCACATACGTCTATATTAACCTGTCAGAACTGTGGTAGAATAATGCATCAAATAGTTCTATCGATGAATATGCATCCAGGAAGTTGAAGTATTCAGGCTGGGCATGCAAGTTCAGCTTTGCTTTCCCATAATACTATGTAATGCATGATCAGAATCCACTCAATTATACATGCTTATAGGAAAATAACTTGAAGTGAAAACACTGGTATTGCATTAAGAAGCTTTGGATTAAGCTGAAACTTTTGGAAAATTTTACAACTTTTTTTAAACTTCCACAATTCCCTAGGCAAGGCTTACCTAAATTAGTGATAGGAATTAATATAACGTAGGGAGATTTTTTTTCCCTAAGTAAGTGAATGACATGAATGTTTAAACACAATGTTAAAGTTTGATGGGGGATTCAGGTTTTAATACATTAATCTATCTGCACAGGCACCTTCTTCATTGGTAGTGGGACACTCCAGTTTGAATGTTGTGGAGGGTATTTTTCATGATAAGAGGTATGTTGATTACTGCGGTGTTTGTAAGCAGGTAATTTTTCAGCATCTGCTTTTCAATGATGGTTTGCAATGAGAATGATTACAGTAGCTTCACATCAGGGTGGAACATCATGATTGATGCTATATCAAGGAGAACATGGAATCTCCTAATGACTTTAATAGTGTCTACTTCTTTGTGGAATTTCTTTTCATTTTCTTAAAACAACGGGAACATTACTGATTGTATAACCTTATCCCCTGTCTCAGGTCTCCTAGAAACCCTGAACAGAAGATCATTAAACGAGTGATTGCTCTTGAAGGAGACATTATCAAGTAAGTATTTTAAGCCTTAGTCTCTGAGTCTTTATAGGAATAGTGCAGCTTTTCAGTGGATTTTAAATCAGTATCCTAGACAACGAGAACTTTCTAGTATTTTCTTTCTATCTGTTCTTAACAGGGGTGTCAGCATTGTACCTGTCTCCTTTTTAATGAGAGGAGAAATGCTACACAAAACTGCTCACTCTCTCATGAAAGGTGCATGGGTGCAAATAATCCATGTTTCTTAGAATATGTCTGTCACGTATCAAGGCAGATAATTGTACAGAATTTTTTCAATAAGATTATAGGGCTGTAACTTTTCATTTAGAAAGTCCAGTTGCTGTTTCATACTGTGGCTGGCAAATAAAAGTAGGGGGTTTCTAGGGGTTGGGTTTTTTTATTTCAGATTTTTTTTTTGTATAATTTATTTTATTTTATTTTTGAGACAAGGAACCCTCATAGATGACTGCCTTCAATGCAGTGCATAGGAATCTGTAGGGAATATGGTGGAACTGATTTAGAGTAAATTATTCTATCAGAAAAAAAAATGCAGCAAGAGTAGACTCTAGAGTACTTCAAGGCTTGGTTTACTCTGACAGATAGACCTTGCTACTGGGGCTGTTTGAAAATAAATTGCTAGTAGATGTAAATCGAAAGTTTTTGTGGGAATAGTATTATTTTGATGAAAATGCTTGTTTGAAAGGGTTTCTCTTTCCCAGGTACAGAACGGAATTGGCATAGAGCTGGGAGGGTAAATCCTTAGTTTTCCACACTAAGATATGAATGACCCTGGGAGCTCTCAGCCAATATGGCAGATTGAGACTCAATTCATTTAGATAATGATTCTTGCTCTGGTGTAGCGAATACTTAAGAACTACTTGGCAGCTGCAATTCAAATCAAGGATTTGAATGTGGTCTCAATGAGTCCTAGTTAACAGCAGCACTCCTTTTTTTTTTTTTTTTCCCCTCTTGCAGTTGATATAATTTCTGTTTTATTGACAAATTCCAAACATCTCAGTTTGAGAAATGAAAACAAATTCTGACATTTCTGTTGAAGCAAAATATTTGAAATAACAGGCACTAAGAAGGTAATTTGATGTCCAAACCCCATGCATATCTACGGCTAAAACTAGCTATACCTAAAAACATAGGAGTAGTGTGTGCTACTGAGTGATACCTTTTATAGACCTATGTCCTTAAGAAGGTACTTATTTCTTGATGTAGTTGATATTAGTGTTGTAATTCATACAAGTGGTAAGACTGATATCCATGATTCAGTATTCCTCATTCATTTCTGTAGCAATGTCAAAAAGAGAGCAATATAAGGCAACCTCAAGTATTACTTTTCAGTGTTCTATATTATTAATGTATTTGTCTGAATTTTTGAAACTGAATGTAGTTTTTGTTAATAAAAAAGACATTTAATAACTTAAATTCCAGCTGTAGGAAATTAATTATGCTGTTCATTCAAATGCCTTAAGACTCTCAACTTTTCATTAACTTCTGTGGGTGTTCTTGGCCAAACAGACAAAGGTGTGGGGCACAATAGCTGTGAGAGTGTGTGCAGAATACTGATGAGCCTGTAGGTTAGCAAATCACTCATGGGTACAGAAGACTGTACAATGATCCTCGTTTGTCTTTGGTAAACCAGGTTAGATTAATTTATTGATAGAAATATTAATCTCAGTAATTCAGATGTGCTTTTTTTTCTATTTGAACACATGAAAATTGTCTCAGAGCCTTTTGCTTTAACTGGAGAAACTAGTTTTTAGCTAAAGAATAAATTATTTGACATCTATAACTTGTTTTTATTACGTATTATTGTCCTTTAATTGTGTATGTGTAAGAAATATAAGTAATACTTGCCACTTTTCATAGCAATAGAGGAAATCAAAAGCTTAGATAATAAGATAAAACAACAAAGGTGGCAAGATTTTTCTAAAATATGTGTTAATTTTGTAATGATACTGCAAGCAGGTATGTGACTAGGATATTTGTGACTGAAACAGAAAACTGGTAACTGAAAGCATGTATAGAAAACATAAATAGAAGATTTTTATTCCTATTTGATATCTGAAGATAGTCTTTATTACAAACCAAGAATAATTGGGTTTTGTATCTTAAGGTTTTATGTCTATATATTTTTTATATATTGAAATATTCCTGATCAGCATACAATGATGCTCTGAATGAAATAGAAAGTAACATGGATCATGTACAAAAATGTATCTGAAAGTATGGGACTCTTCACTGTTGTCCTGACTCTTTATTGGAATGGGTGAAACGTGATGCAACACTAATATATACTGACCTTAGAGGAATGTTTGAACATCTTGTTCCTGATATGAAGTCTCTGAAGTGGAGTATGTATGTCCATATGCTAAAGAAACCACTTTGATAGATGAATGAGTTATCTTTATTTGGTCTATTTGGTGCATGACTAGGGATAATTTGTCACAAGAATGCTGTGTTTTCTCATGTTATCAATTAAATTTGTTAATTACTGAAAGTAATGAAAGATCAAATAGGCAGAGCCATTAGTACTGTAGGAAAGTTTTCCTGTATTTTGACTTGAGTTCAAGTGTTATGACTCCACAGCAGAAAAATCCTGGTTTTCAGTTCTGCATTTCTAAAAGCATTAAATAAGATAAAAATTGTGACATTTTGAAAATAATAATGACTGATTTCTAGTTTTTGAAAAGGACTTTATGGGCTACATAGTACTTCACCTTTTGAAATATGCTTTGAGGGATTGAAAAATGCTGCAAACTCACTGAATAAAAATTCTGGCTTTTCAGTTTTCTATTCTTGCTTCCAGTCTAGTTGGTAGTCCAGGTGAAGTGAGTTTGGTAGTGTCTTGTAAATCCCTGGAAGTGTGTAGTACATGCCACAAACCTGTAACAGATAATTTAATTTGGATAAACTAGTAGAAATTCCTCTTCAAAAGAATTTAAAGAATAGACAGAAAATCCGCATTTAGCCCTTGAGAATGAATCTGTTCGGCCAGCTTGTACATAGACAATATTACAAAGTGTAGCTTCCATAGATCAGGCTTTGTTTTGTCTTCCATGGGTTCACAGGAGAATTGACTTTAAGTAGAAAATCATTACAATGGTCCTGAATACTGTAGAAATGATAATTCTTCCAAAGGAGGCCTTCTTTTAAAAGTCAATATAATCTAATTTGTTAAAAATTAATGTTGGTATTATAAAACACTTTGAATAACTTGAAATTAAACTTGTTAAAACTCATTCATCTTAAGTGCACTAGTGGGAATTCAAAAATCTATAGTAATCTATCACAGATGAATTATGGTATGTTTTCAGTAACACAGATAAATGAAGGTTTATGCGAAGTAAACCAAAACTGGGATTAAACCAGTAACATTTAAAATTAAGTCCATTCAGTAACTTGCTGAACTAATTTGTCTTCCTTCTGTCACAGTTGCACAGGTCTGTAGGAGCTTGGTGTGCCAATTCTGTTTCTTTCATATAATTGTTTGCTTCTTAATACTGTACCTGATTTAAGAATAATTTGTGACCCCCTAGGAAGAGTAATTTTAAAAAGTTTTGTCCGGGGATGCTGTTAGGCTATTTAGGAGTCAGTGTTCTGAGGACTGAATGGTTCAGCAAAATGATGTTGCATATAAGTGTTGCATCTTGCAAAACCGCTCTGAAGATGCGAATAAGGAAATACTCCTTGTTTCTCAAAGTATGACAGTGCAGAGATAGATCATTATATTATTAGGCTGTAGGTCTAAACAAAGGTTCAGTAACTTTTCAACTTTTCCTACAGGGCCCATAATTAAATTGCTGTTAAGAAACTATTGTCACAGAATGTTAGGAAGGACAAAGGTATAAAGGGGTTTGAAAAACGAGTGGAGAATTAATAGAAATAAAGCCCATCAGTAGCTGTTAAATGCAGCAATCACAGTATAACTTCATGTACTGTATTTCTTCCAGTCAAAGATCCCATACTGCCTTAAAATATAACCAAAATCTGGTCATTCTGTCCACTTGTTGGAGAACGCTTTCAGTTTCAAACAAACTGTTCACTACTCCATGCAGGTGTTTGGTTGCTTTTTTTTTTCTTTGAGAGTAGGTGTCATCCAGTATCCCTTCAGTATGAAAAAAGACAATCAACAACTTTTCTTACTGCTTTTTTTTCACTGAACTAGCTCAATTTCATCAGATAGTTGTGGCTGCTGTTTGTTTTCACTGAGGGCCAATGATGGTTCTCCAACAAAACAGCTGTCTTCATGCAGAAACTCTACTACTTCATAGCAACTTGTGTTAGATTATACCACAAAATTATTGCCTGCCTGTAGGAAGCAGAATAGCCTTCAGAAAAAATCAGACTTTGCCAGTGTGGTGGCACAAGAATGTTTCTATATGTAACATCTTCAGGGCAACCACCTGGCAGGAACTGCATCCAGGCCTTTGCCATTTAATCACTCAGAAATAATTGTATGTTCATTAGTGCTGTAGTAAGAGTCTTCTTGTTCCGTCTCCACCCCCTCCCCCCCAACATATACAGAAAGACCTCTGGTAACTGTTCTGAGATACTGGTGATGTGGTAAAGCACTGTTTGGCACTAAGTTAGAATAGAAAAATGGAATATAAGTAAAAGGCACCAAAAGACTAGGATTCACGGTCGATCCTGATACACAGGCTATGTTTATGGCTGTATCCTATTCTCTTCTTCTTCAAAGTCCATTGTCTTTGTCTTTGGGATGTGAGTATAGATCTATGAATGGGGGGATCCACATTGACAAGAGCACTGGTAGGATCGACAGAAATGAGAACTGATTGTACTCCACAGAGACACAGCACTGTCCTCAGAGATTACAAATGTTGGAACATCTTTCCTTTTGACTAACTAACTGCAGTCTTCAGATTGTTCTGTCTTTGTACGTTATATATCTAAAGGATGTAGTAGCAGTCAAACTACCCCTTAGACGAAAAATTCTTTGTCTTCCAAAATATTTTTATTTAGAGGCCATGTGCACAGAATGCATATCTCATAGGATTTATGCAGTTTATTTTGCACTACTTATTGTTAGGTACTGATGGGATTTTTTTAGGCCAATGAAAGCTTTTGTTAGGTTCCAGCTATACTGCTCTGTCATGACTCTTCAGCATTGATCCTTGCAAGTCACCTAAATAGAGTTTCCATTGATTTTGATTCCATTTCCAAATACAGAGTCCTTGCATGACTGGACTCCATTTCTGTAAATGCAAATGATGGGGATGTATATTGTTACAGAGACTTTAAGCTATAAAAACAATCTGACAAAGCCAGGATGAAGATTATCTATATCCATAATGAATTTCTAAGGTTCTGTAGATCTTTGGGCCCAGTAATGAAGGGTTGCAAAGCTGAATTTCTAAAATTTGGCATTCTTCACACTCATTGTAGAATATGAAGAAATAATTAGATTCTGGTTGCCTAATATTTGAGGAAGGTACATGAAGAGACAGAAAGAATAAAACCAGAAAGTTGAAATTCAGAAAAAAAATATAAAAATGTGCTGTTTTGTTTTCCAAAAATACAGGATAAAATAACTTTTCACAAAGGCAAAACTTAAGAAAGTGCAAAAAATGACATAGTTTTCCAGACTAATTTTTAACTTTTTTTTTTTCCACATTGGAAAGTGTGAGTGTTAATATTATAGCAGTATTTACTCATTGATCCATGCAGTAAGGTCTTCATTCCTTTAGTATCCATAATATTTTAAAGACATATTTTCTTCTTCAGAGTACAGATAGCAGCAGTAAGACTGCTAAAAGATCCTATGTATCATCAATAGCTCTGATATTTCAGTTTCATTTGTCAAAATTCACTGAAAACAATGGAGTTACAATGTAGACCCAGTGTGACCTCTGGAACTCTTAATATTAAAGGAAAAAGGACTATGGAATATTATTCTCTGAGATTGTACAGGATTTGCAGGGTTAGCTTACAGAAAAAAGAAACAACATATCCTATTACCTCTGAAGTGAGGAGGATTGATTTGGACAACACTAAGAGACAATAAAAGAGAGACCATCAATAACACTGGTTTTCACAGAGTTACTATTCAGACTAAAGCCAAAAGTACTAAAAATTGAGTATGCAATTGCAACTGCAATATGTACTCAGCTACTCTCTATTAGTGTGCATCTGAACCAAGACACAAATGACAGCTGCATCTACAGGAGGGAAAAAGTTTTTTTATTATTATTTCTTCCTTTTTTTCTTCTTTTTTTTTTTTTGTTTAATTAGAGTAGAAGCACTCTAAAATGCAAAAAGTGGCATCTCTTTTAAGATGGGATATCTGTAAACACGAGTCTCAGTAGTGTTCAAAGACTATTTTAGTCACCAGAGTAATAAACTGTGGGGAAGTTTTTTAAGTGCTCTGTAGGCACCTTGGGGTAACATTTTGCATGGCTTTCAATAAATCCCTGTAGTTATGCAGCCCATGGTTATTGTGAAGTATGCTCCAGTATATGTGGCAAGTGTATTTGCAGACACTAATTGCCAGCATTAGCTGTAGCTGTGTGAAGTACCATTCTATCTTGTGCTAATATATATTATAAAATTGAGAGAAAAGAGGCAGACAAGCACTCTATGTCTTTATCTTTGAAAACTACAAGGATGGAGAACAGAAATCTGGGAGAGGAGTTGGGAAAAGTACTGTTGAAGTCTCATGGCCTGTCTGGACTGTGCTTACACCAGCACCTGAGAGCATGTAACTTTTGCTGTTTTATCCCACTGTTGGTCAGTTGTGAAGTTCTCTGCAGTACAAATATCCAGCAGACTTATGGTCACCAGTTCACTTCTAACCAGTTTTTGTGTGATGGACTCTGAGTATAGAGACCAATGTAAGAATGGATGATACTATTAATAGGCTGGTCTTTATTTTCTATGAAATTATTTCCTAGGCTGTTGAGGCCTTTTGATATGTTTTAAACATACAAATGCTGTTTTAGGAAAAGAAAAATATCCCATTGTGTCAGACCACACATAGGCTTCTGTGTCCAGTTTTGGGCAGAAAAGACATTGATAATCTGGAACAACTTCAGCAGAGGGCCCCAGGCTCTCAAGCTTGTCAGGGGCTGCAGCGCTTACCCTGTCGGGAGAGGCTGGGGAAATGGGACTTGTTCAGCCTGGAGAAGAGGAGGTTTTGAGGTCACCTAATGTCCACAACACCTAACAAGCCCCTAGTACCTATGGGAAGGTTAGCAAGGAAGTGGAGCCAAGCATAATAGTGCAGTGGACATGAAACAAGAGAGGTTCAGACTGGATAGAAGAAGAATTTTCTTCATGAGGATGGTCAGTCTGTGGGGTCATTGCTAGAGAAGCTGTGGTCTCCATCCCTGGAGGAGTTCAAGACCTGACTGGATAAAGCCCTCAACAACCTCACTTGATCATGTAGTTAACCCTAGTTTGAGGAGGAGTTTGGACTAGAGACCTCCAGAGGGCCCTTCCAACCTGAACTGTCCTATGATTCTATGATAACTAATACTAATTTTCAAATGCATTATGCTGCATTTAGAGGAATGTTATCTTTGTTGGAAGCTTAAACAAATGCAGTGTATTAATCTCATTTAAGAGAGAATGTCTTTTGTAGGCATTTTTCTTTAAAGAAACACATTTGATTTCTGTTTCACTGAAAGTTGATTTGCTGCCAAGACGTCAGATGGTTAGAAAAGACAAGCATACAAGTATAATCATCTCAATAGGAAGCTCAATAGCTTGCCTTTATGAATATTTTTTAAAAAGTGAGCAAAATAAATGCTCTAACATTTAAAAAATCCAATAGTTTAAAAAATGCTTTCATTTATTTTAATTTTCACAAATTATTTAATTTTTTGCTTTCTAAGCTATGGATACAAATGTCATTGGTTGTCTAATATTTGGCACCGAAATCCATACTTATGAATCAGAATAAAGGATAGGTTTAGTAATAATGGTCTTTGTCCTGAGCAGTTTAGGACTTCATCTTCTCAACATTTAGATTGCTGCTTAAGTAGTTTCTGGATAGAAGTTGAGCTCCATGTCAGCTCTGATGCTCATCTATATGGTATTGTGTTAAAAGCTCAGTATGACAAGAACAAAGACGGGCTAGGAGGAAAGAAATAGTATGAAGCCCATTTTATAGAAGAGGAAGCCAGGATGAAAGATATTGTTGTAGGCTTATGCTCATATAAGAAGTGTGTGGGACAGCCATTAACTGAACTCCCTGGGTTCCTCATAACCGAAAATGAACAATAAGTTCATGTGTTTGTCAGCAGCAGATTATTCTAGAGGTACTGGAAGGCAAACAAGGTTCAGAACCTGGTAATTCTGTCCGCTTTCCTCCTGTAAATCAAAAGGACAATTTTTATTAGCTTGAGCAGTATTAGGACCAGGGATATTGTTATGTTTGCATGTTGAAGGAAAACATGCTGAAACAGAAGATTCTACTCTGAATAAAATAAATAAATAAATCTTACTTGTTAGTTCATTTTACAGCAGTGCAAAAGTCCTCTCTACCTTACTTGAATATATTTAGGGTGCTGAACCCAGCCAGTGACACAGTGAAAGAGTTGTAGACACCTACCAATGAGTGGAAAACTATCATGCAAACTAGACTCAGTATGGGGTTGTTTCATTATCTGCATCATTATTCTGGCTTCTGAGTCCCAAATGATGACTTTTTTTTTTTTTTTTTTTTTTTCTCCTGAATTCCTGTGTCTCCTTTGAATGGAGAATTAAGCAGACTTTCTGTTCATTTCAAATCAAGTAATGGTCAGGTAACTGAGTTGGTGGTTTTTAAAGTTACTGCTTTTCTCTGCTCTCCTTCCATTTCTACACACACATACAGTCTTCCCTCCTTCCTTCCATCCCCCACAGCTGGAGATACTGCTCCCTTGTTTGATTCATTTAAGCTGACCATGTGCATGATACCAGTCCAGTCTAATGAAGAAGATTAATTTGCATCTGCACTCATGTGTGGGGAAAGAATAGCAATTACATCATTTTTGATGCTGTATATGGAAAAAAGCATAGCTTACCTCCAAAGTGTTCTTTGTATATGCTCATCTTTCCAAGACTTTCACCTAGGCTCCCTTTTGGAGCTGCTGAAGGCAGCTTAAATGAACACCATGTACTTGGCATTGCAATGAGCTGACAGGGACCACATGTCTGCTTACCAACTTCAGCTAAAGCACAGTAACTTCTTAAAATGCACCAACACTGTCATTTGTGATCATCTGAACATACTCTCACAGGATCAGAGTCTCAGCTGGTATGAGCCATCTTAGCTCTGTTAATGTTAAGGGAAATAGGCCAATTTAGTCTAAATACAAATCTGGTTAAAACACTTTTTGGGATAAGAACATATGAAAAGAATACAAAAAATGTCACCTCTTCAAAGATTTATAGTTGATTTTATACGTTTCATATTTTTCCATTGAGTGGAGTAATGGATATAGAATTCTACACAGGATGAACTGATGATGGTTTATATATATTTGTTTGCTTCTTTTCCTCATTAGATTTACAGCCTGACAAAGTTCTTTAGTGCCAGTGCATATTTTATAGCACTGTATGCCAGCCTTAAGCAATAACTGCCCATGTTTTAATTTGAAAATTTTGAAATTATTGTCTTTGCTATTATGTAAAGCTTGCAAATATATGTTGGCAGAAATATTAATTGTAAATTGCTCATTTAAAAAGATTGCCTCCATAGTTTTGCATTGCAAACTGATCTTGAAATGAGGGCCTGAATAGTTCACAGTAGCAGAACTAATAAGGTTTTGAAATTGATCACCCCAGTGGTTATGAGATTCAAATGAGAATAGGAGGGAAAATGACTATTATCTTTTTTCATTATTATAGAACTGACTATTGTTGACATTCTGCTTCTGTGAAGTAAATTGCATGATGAAACTGTAGTGTATTTTGGGTATAATGGGTAACAAGTCATTAAGCGGGGTCTCCAGCATCTGTGCATAGGGGAGCCAAAAATATTTTCTGCTTTACTGTAGTCTGTTGGCAGTGATTGCACAAATAATTTCTGCTTGCTGACCATTATGCTACAAGCTTTTTAATATGCAGCCAAAAATATATTATAATAAACTGTATGTCATGTATTTCTAGAACTTCAGGTATATCCCAGATAGCATTTCTAATGACTAGGTTTCAATTTTGCATATATAGCAAAAAAAATAGTATTTTAAGATATTCAAGGCCTGGTTGGATGGGGCTTTGAGCAACCAGGTCTAGTGGGGTGATTCTATGATTTAATAATTTATTATAGCATGAAGGGAAGCAAGTGATAAATGCTGAAAAAGACTGTGATAGGTTTTGCTATAATTGAAAACCAAAGCATAGTGCCCTACTAGTAGAGGTAGAAGTCTAATAAGTGATGGACCTCTAAAAGAGATAGAATAGAATAATGGATGAGGAAATCAATGAACAGATTAGAAATAGGTACATACCTAAAAAAGAAAGGTGACCTTTAACGGATTTCAGGGGACTGACTTGGTGATTGGCTAAATTAATCACACTTCCACTGCTGGTGCAAAAACCCCAAAATTGCCTACATGCAACATAGTGGAAATGAATGGCATGTATAATTAAAAGTAGCAGTATCGTGTGTCTATTCAGGTGTATTATGGAGCATGTCTTGTCCTATTTCTGATATAGTATGTGTAGCTGTGATCATATTTAAAAGAAGGATTTAGATTTCTGGTAATAAAAGTCATTCTACTGTTTTTAAAGCTTATGCAGTAGTTAAGACTTTAATTAAACAGGTTTTCAAGAATGGGGAATAGAGACTAAGTTCATAAACCAGACAGATATGCTTTGTAAATGAAGAAGAAAGCTAATTAAGCCAAGCATAACAGCATAATATTAATTTTTAAAAACACTTCAAGCATATTTCTAGTAAATCTTGCCACAGCTATTGCATATTTCCTAATGAGTTATTCTACAGTTTAGATTCAGCATCTATGATGCCAACACTCCATAGCCAGGTAAAAAACTGTATCCTTAGGCATTATGCTAATGTTTATTTCAGCACAATTAACTCTTTGAGCCAAATTTATGAAAAGGACAAAGATGACATAAGGAATTTTTAGGTACCAGAATATTTTCCATTCCTGTAAGTTTTATTCAGCTGATGTTAATTCTAGTTTCTCTGCAAGGAGACAGAGGTTAATATGGAGTGCTTGCTAGTCTCTATCAAGAGCTCTCTCATAGGGGAAAGAAGAGGGCTAAATCTTGTCATATGTATGGAAGGCAATTAAGGGAATTAGTGAACTGCTACATTTCCTTCCATATGATGACAAAATTCAACTACATGTTTTTGCATTGTCAGATTTAGATTGTGAGGTTGAAAGTACTTTTCAATGTTTGGCTGCAGTGTTTGTGCTTCTATGTTTCCTCAAACTATTTATCTAACAAATCTTGAACATTTTTATTTATTTGAGAGATGTGATAAACCTGTTAGGCTGTTGCTTCTTTGGTTGAGTTTCTGTATTTCTATAAAGAAAGCTTTAGTTTCCTGACAGATCACCGAGAGATCCCTAATTCTTGTCGTCTTCTGCTGGAAAATATTGATGATGTTTGAACGGGTTCAGTTAGATCAGCTTTAGATATGTTCTTTTGGGTTCTCTACTACATAGAATCTGAAAATTTGTGTCAAATTTTGAAGTAATATCAAATGCCTGAGGACTTTTTAACCAAACTGTTTCCCTCTCTCAATTCAAATACTCCTTTTTTTCAGGGAACACAAAAGTATAGTTACTATTGAAATTTTTGTAATTACTTTACTTCTGGCTGGACCAC
This sequence comes from Egretta garzetta, assembly GCF_000687185.1. NCBI lineage: Eukaryota > Metazoa > Chordata > Aves > Pelecaniformes > Ardeidae > Egretta > Egretta garzetta. Next base: position 650,402 of record NW_009259107.1, on the reverse strand, counting down.
ATAGGCTTAGACTGTTTCACTGGAATATTTAGTAACATCCTTAATGTTCTTTCCATACTTGAGATTACCCAAACATGGGCAAAACCAGCAGATATATCAGGAATGCTACATACATGTCTACTGATTTTTGTAGAAAGCTTCTTAAAATCTGGAGAATTCTCTGTGTTGCTCGAAGACTGAGCAGACAGGTTTACCTGTGAGGTCCATAGCTGACTGTATACATACTCTTAATGAAAAAATTAACTTTATTTGAAAATTTAAAAAAAAAAAAAAAAAAAAAAAGAAGTGAGACAAAGGAAGAGAAGAGAAAGCTACACCAGTGGCCAGCTGGAAAGGAAGAGACTGGGATATCTCCAGGCAAGACTCCTCTTCCCATCATTTTCTCCGACGCCACTGATATTCCCCTCAACACTTCCCACAGTGAGTATACAGTTACAGCAGGACCAACTCAGTCTCCCTGCTCAATTATTTTACATGTTAGTGCTGATGGTGCTGGCTACAGCACATTGATCAGGTGCATATGTTGCACTCATTTAACTAGTTGTGAAGTTCTGTGCATGTGTATTTCTGGATATTGCTTCCGGGCTATTTAAATAATAACTATCTACTAATACTATCTACTAAGCTCTACATATTCCTGATCATAAAGTTATAAACTAAAAGCTACGGAGTGAGAGGTGAAAGAGGGGTGGGAGGAGAAAGGGTGACTTATACATCAGTCATAATCCGTTCTCATGAGAAACCCAACATCAGAGACATATCAAAGTCTTGCAATTCAGTGATGCAGGGCCATGAGGATGAGAGCATTTGGGAGTACAAGGTAAAAGTATTGCCACAGCAGCCTTGAGGTATGTCAGTGAAAGACTGCAAAGTCAAAAGCAGACTTCAATGCTACAAGTGAAAGGTTACAGGGCTGTAAAGGGAAAGCCCCTGATGTTACAAATCTTAAAGCACAGGGCAACATCTGTACCTTTCATTTCTCTGTGGTTAATGTGAATTTTTACAATGGTGATGAAAAAGAAAAACCAGACCATTTTGTAGGTAATTTAAGACTCAGTATTTAATATGAAGACTTAAAAATTCTGCATGGACAGAACTAACCATTTACAGTAGAAATACCTGCATCAACAGTTAATCAGCTAGCGTAGTGCAGTGTAGTGTCACTCATCTTATAGCTCCCCCCTTATTTTCTTTGAATTTTTTTAGGGAACCTTTTAGGAAATTATGCTTCTGTTTTCCCCCCTGCTGCCCTCACGCCCCATTCTCACGTATTCTCTATACATCTTTGTACCAGTGCTAAAGTCAGTCTGTAAGAGCTTCTGCATAGGTAATTGCCTTCTGTTCCTGTGTACCCTTTGATGTGCATAACAGATTCTTAGGAGTCTTTTAGAAATCTTTACAGATTTGTATACGCTATTCCTTCATACACAGGCATGAGAAGATAATTTTGAACATGTCAACATATGTTGGACATCTATTGTTTGGCCCATCATTGTCTCTTACCATAGTTTAAGAAGTTTCTGGCAAGTTTCATATTTTAGCTGCTCGATTCTGTTCTGCTATACCTTAATTGTTAGATGCTGACTTGTTGCAAGGACAAGTGCAAGAGATTAGCATCTGTTGCTGAAGGATGTTTTTCCTTCTTCTCTCAGTGGCTATTTCTTTAGGGGTTGAAATAAGTGTTTCCTGCTATGGGCACTTTCCATGTTGTATATTCAGTGCTGGAAGAAAATCATGTAATTCATATTTGAAATTTTTGAATCCAAGGTCTTCTATAATAAACCATTGGAAGTTGAGTGATGAATTAAAAAAGTCTTTCAATACAACCTTTAATTTCCAAAGGACTACTGTAAGTTTACAGGCTTAGAGGTGGGATTCAGTTGCGTAAGCATACTTGTCTAGTGGCATTTTAGATGTCCTAGTTATCCTGTCTGGTCTTATAAGCTACAGTTTCAGAAAGGCACAGTTCTCTTGAACGTTGTGTTATAGCTGGCCTTGCCATGTGAACGTCTCAGTAGACTACCTAAAATAGCACTAGTCACTTTATGTGTAGGCACACAAGTCACTCTTCATAACAAATTAGATGGTTCACGAGAAGCAATTAAGAATACCACACTGAAGTTTTGGCAAACATCCAGCAATGTTTTGGGGCTTAAATCTTTGTATCATTTACTGCATAGAAATTGTTCTTTGAATTTTCTTATATGTATGTGAAGTTAGCTTAAGGATGGTGTACATCTTTGGAGTACACCTTTAACAGTGTAAGCTATTTGTATTTGAATCATCCCTTGTCTCCCAAGTATTCTCACTCGTTGATATCTGAAGAATGGTCAATAATATAAGAGTATTCCCAATGTTAAGGTATATGACCAGCTTCCAGTGTAATTGTCTTGTAGATATTATTTAACGTATGATGCTGGGAGAGATGCTTTGTTCTGGAGAAGAAATTTGTATAGAGCACTAGCTGTGACAGTCTACAGTAAGGACAGAAAGTGATGAGGCCCTGGTTTTACTAAATTTATAAGCCCTTCTAAATATTTTACATAGCATACACAGATTGTCAATTTGGGTATAAAATACATATATATATATATAGTGATCTATATATGAATGAGAAAAAAACCCTGACAAATCTGTCAAGAATCAAGAGGTATAAAATAGGTCTGCTGGGAACAGAACTGAAAAATAGATTGAAATGAATCATGATTCAGCTTTTCAAACCTAAATTCTGTGTTGTCACTTTACAGGCAACTGAAGGTTTCAGTCTAAATATAAATTAAGTGTATAGTATATGCTTAAACACACTATCTTTAATTACAAAATTCAAAGCATCCGTAACTCACTGGAGAGAAATTCTGCTTAGATTAAATAGAACCAGATTGGAGGAATAAAATTCATGTCTCTTAAAACAAGGAAAGATTGCTAAGCTGGTGTTCTGAAGTACCTGAAACTCTCCTTCTGACAGTCTCAGCGGCTGGCAATAAATGCAAATTTGAAAACAAATTAAGTTGAACAACTTCAATTGTTTTGCTTTCCCTCTTGTTGGGCTTTGTTTGGTAAAGTTATGCAACAAAGATATTGTCATGAACAGGACATCTGTGAAAAGAGGGTTTCATCCCTGTAGATCTGCAGAAAGAATGAAATGTTTCACTTATTCTGAAAATGAGAAATTTTCCAGAAATTTCCCCTGAAATTCAGATTAAATTGAACAAAGCTATTTTATTTTCAGTTTTTACCTCAATTTTAAAGTATTCCACAAGTGTGATTTGCTACAATAGTTATTTCTAATGTCAGACATGTAAGCATCATCAACTGCAATCGCCCTGCAAGGTTCTGTGCAGAGAGATTGTTAGATAGGTCAGCAGTTGAGAGATAATCAGAATCATTAGTCATGTTTATTCCCTGTCAGCTTTTCAGGTACTGTAATTAAGTTAGGTATAAAGATCTTTTTACCGAATGGAGTCTGTAGTCCCCAATGGAAGATGCAATTCAGCGTGAATCTTGAATTCCAAAATAAAACCTGTGGTTCAGATTGGAGCTTCACAAAAGAAATCATGTCTGCGAAACACAATGGAGTTCCAGTTTCACAGATGTATCTCCACTCCATCTCAGCCGTGTTCTGATTATACTCATCTTTCGATATTTAAAGTAAAATGAGTCTCAATTTCTGACCAAATCGCCATCAGTTACTTTTAACATTTTAAAAATGTCTTTAAGTCTTGACTACATGAATCACCAAACCACACTCATATCAGCATAATAGCAGAATGCCATTAGTATCACATTATTGGCCGCAGCAGATCAAGGCCCTGGGTAAATTTAAAACTAGCTGATTTCAGACACACATAATCCACTTAAGAACTGAATTATCATAGAGCTCTGTCTGGCTGTGCTGTAACCCAGACATTCACACTGACAAAAGGAAGAAGAGGGCCCATCACCAAAAATTAAAGAATGCCAAATGTATATGGACATAAATACCAGGAAATTATTAAGTTGCAGTGTTTAATGTGCTTTAAAGCTAATGAGAATTCCTGAGAATATTGACTGATAGAAAATCAGTAAAGCTTTTATTAAGTCCCTAAATTAATAAGCTTGTGTTTTGTAATTTTCCCCAAGCTTTTTTAATAGTAACAATCACACTGTTGTCTCAGTCCTGTTGCAAACACAGTTTGTTCTCCGCTCCCAGGAACAGTTATGCTTGTGAAAATGGAAAAGTTCAACAACAATAAAGAATGAGGAACTGAAAACCTGACACATTTCCACAGCTCACTAAAAATAATAGGTGCAGGTGTAATTTTTCTGCTCTTCTTTGGAAGAGGCTCTGGAGATTTGTCACAGTATGGAGCATCTCCACAACCACTGTATTACATCTTTTGGCCAATGCCTGTAGCAGAAGCAGTAGCAAATACAATTTTCTCTTGCATCTTGACAATATACTTTGATTTATATAGATGTTTCAGGATTTTGATATGGTACTGAATATATGATTGTATAATATACAGTTAATATAGCTGTAAATAATTCATAGCTGGTCTTCTAACACCTATTTTCTGTGGTCATTGCTTTAAAAAAATGTTGAGCCGTAGTCTTGAAAACCCCGGTAGCAAATCTGCAAATATGTAGGTGACTCTTCCCCTATAACATTCAAGTTAAGTAATTTTTTACACGTCTTTTCTATTTTATTACAGTGGAACTGCACAGAAGTAAATTAAACCAGAGTGTTCTAAAGTTTCTAGCCTGGAGGAAGTATATGTTAAATAGTTAATTTATGCTTATTTCACTTTATTTACATCTGTTTTTTTTCTGAGATTTATACTGCATTGTACTGGTAGATAAAACATATGTTTAAGAGGCTAGTAGTAATATCCATCTGAGATTTCTCTTCCACAAGTGTCTACTGTCTTCTGGAAGTGAATTGATGTTGTTATTAATGCCTAATATGCTATAGCCTATGACAATAAGTATAAGAACATATCTGACCAAATGTAGTGGAGAAGTTTTTAGTTCCACACATCTCTCAACCACCTGTATCCTGTTAAGAACTAGATAATCAGTCTTACTTTGTATGACTCTGATATATTCCATATATTTGTCAGTATAATCAATGTAAATCAGTCTTCCCAGATGTAAGTTCAATAGAGAACTACCAATCTGTATGTGATTTCACGCATTGTTTGTCTAAATGAAAGATCCAGATGCAAGGTTTTGCACTGGGAACATTAAGTAGATTTGATCCCCAAACTAGGGGACTTCTTGTCAGTAAGACGATGAATGTATGGCACTGACATCTGTATAAGCTAGACCTTGTTTTCCTTGCAGTGCATATATATTACCAGTAATCATCTTGGAATTGGAGATGCTAAATTCAATATAGTCCCAATGAGTTGGTATTCAAAACAAAACAAGTATAATAGTATCTGACAATACAAAAAGTAGGGATATAATTTTTTTATCCCAGTCTGTAGCATGGAATAGGGCAAATCTTTTCTCCAAGGAACCTCCATAAAAAAGTATCCAGTCAAAGAATCCAGCTTCTTTTAAAACAAAGAAAGAAATAAAAATTTGGGGTAGACTGTGTCTTTCCTGTACTGATGCATCAATATAGGTAGTCTGTCGGAGATGATAAGGTAGTTTGTCATGTGTTTTTTTACTGCACAGAGAGGCATCATTCGTGTCCTCACATTTGTCATGAAAATTGCAAGGTGTAAGATAATTGGCTAGGAGTTGTTAGAAGAGATTGAATTGGAGTGAAGGGACTTTGTGCAACATAAAGTGAATAGCAAGCAGGAATATGATAGTTTTACAGAAACTAGATTTAATTACTTATCAGAAACATAATTTTAGGACATAGTAGATAATTATTCTGTCCAGTACAGAAATGGAGAAGCCTCAGCAAAAACAGCAGGTTTATTATTGAGTGCACCTAAAAGGGGCACACAAAGTGGATAGATGAAGGAAGGCTGAAGGAACAAGAACATTTAGAATATTCAAAAGATTGATAGAGGAGATCTGATAACAATTTTCAATATGTAAATGTTTCCTACAAGGTTGGTATGACTAACTACTCCCCATAGCTTTAGAAGATACTCAGAATTAGAAGAAGTGTTTGGATTAAATTGGTAAGAGTTATGAATAATTTGATAGCTAGAGGAATGTTATGTACTACATATTGTTTTATGCAAGAAAGTTGTGGTATTTCTGCCACTGGAAGATTGTAATAACATGTTAAACAGACTTTTGGAGATGGTTAAATTTCATTAGATGTTTGTTTGTAAGATTAGGTGTGAATGTCCACAGCATAGATATTTAATGTGGAGAGATTAGTCCCATCCTATATCAGTTTGGGGTGAGAAAACAAAATCTGGTTGTGTTGCTTGTGACTGTATTTTCAAGATGACTTGACCTAAAAATTCTTCTCTAGGAAGAAACTCATGACACCTTTAATATCATCAGACTTCTGGAAATGTATAGAGTTAGAAATGAAATGTTGTCTAATCTACATAGCATGTATGTGCCATAACGCACCCTTGTCTTTCCTTCTCTGTACCTCATGCTGTGCCTCCTTCCTAGCCTCTGTATCCTGGTTTTCCTTTCCAAGGGAAGAAAGGAAGGAGAGGACAGGATGTACTTGTGGGTCTTGTACTAACATAGGACTAAGATGGACCAGAGGTGATCTGGAAGCCAGGAAGTGCTCCTGAGACCTACAGCTTGGCAATAGGCTGAATCTCTTAATTTTAATAGACTAATGGGCTAGTTAGAAGCCCTGAACTTAAAGTACTATGTACCACAGAGGAAACTGAAACTTGGAGATACTGAGCTGCATCAGTTATAAGCTCCCATAGTAAGGTAACAAAGTGAAAAAAGAAGGCTCAGGTATAAGGTAATGTCATTCCACAATCATAGAATCATAGAATCATAGAATCACTTTGGTTGGAAAAGACCTTTGAGATCATCGAGTCCAACCTTTAACCTAACCCTGCCATCCCACCACTAAACCATGTCCCTAAGTACCTCATCTATCCTTCTTTTAAATGCCTCCAGGGATGGGTACTCTACCATCTCCCTGGGCAGCCCATTCCAGAGCCTGACAACCCTTTTGGTGAAGAAGTTTTTCCTAATGTCTAGCCTAAACCTGCCCTGGCACAGCTTCAAACCATTCCCCCTCATCCTATCATCTGTTACCAGGGAGAAGAGGCCGACCCCCACCTCACTACAGCCTCCTTTCAGGTAGTTGTAGAGGGTGATCAGGTCTCCCCTCAGCCTCCTCTTCTCCAGGCTAAAGAATCCCAGTTCCCTCAGCC
>NW_009259107.1:592336-642658 GCF_000687185.1 Egretta garzetta | reverse complement strand
GACTCTCTGGGCTCGGCCATCCAGCCAGTTTTTAACCCAGCGAAGAGTAGACCCATCTAGGCCATGAACTGCCAGCTTCTTCAGGAGAATGCTGTGGGAGACTGTGTCGAAAGCTTTGCTGAAGTCCAGGTATACAACATCCACAGCCTTTCCCTCATCTACCAGGCAGGTCAGCTGGTCGTAGAAGGAAATCAGGTTGGTTAGGCAAGACCTGCCTTTTATGAACCCATGCTGACTGGGCATGATCCCCTGGTTGTCCTCCATGTGCCTGGTGAGCACACTCAAGATGAACCTCTCCATAATCTTCCCCGGTACTGAGGTCAGGTTGACTGGTCTGTAGTTCCCTGGATCCTCCTTCCGGCCCTTCTTGAAGATAGGTGTCACATTTGCCACCCTCCAGTCATCTGGGACCTCCCCTTTCAAAATGTCATGGCTTTCAAGTAATTTTAATCAGTTTTTAGTGATTGCCATTGACAATGCAGAGATAGCCATGCAAAGAGGGTCTAGATACAATTTTGGGAAGCAAGTTACTAACTTAAATTCCAATTCCCATTATTTATTTTGTCCTCAAAACATATGAAGTTTTTGTTGTATAAAAGCATATGCATATACATAGATACATATATTCAGTAGGTATAAAATATATAATATATATTGGGTTATTAGATATGCTTTTGTATGTAGATAATTACACATATGTAATTTTATATACGTGTGTATATATATCTGTACATAAAATTGTGTTCACAGTTGCCTGGTGGTACCTGCCGCTGGAAGAGCAGGGCTCTCTACTGCCATCACTGCCATTTTAAGGAGAGTTCAAAAGGACTCCAGTCTTATTGGAGAAAAAACTGCAGCAACTACTACAGTCAAAATGATGAGATAAAATGGAATTAAAGTCTGCTGCAGCCAATAAATTTTATTTTCTCTTCCTACCTGGGAGGAGGAGGATGAGGAGGGAGAGCAGCTATTTAGAAAAGTTTCAGTGCTTTTACATGCACATTCAAAAAAAGAGAGAAGAGAAGAATTTAAGCAATTTGAATGTTTTCTGAACCTGCTTATCTCTTTACTTCCCTCTCTTTTCCTAGAGATGTTGCATGCCAGTTGTTTCCTCAGGCACTGCCCCTTTTTTTCCTTTGTCCTGGATGCTGCTGGAGGAGGAGCCCAGAGAAAATTCCTTCTGGATAATAATCATTGTAATAAGTAATAGTGTTAATGGGAAAGGGCATGTTGTGCACTGAACAGAAGGCCAAAGTGAGCGTAGAGTTGCATCACATCTCTCTGTCTAGTAACATCCCTTCTTTTGTTTTGTTGGTAACATCTAGCAGCTCTACACTCCCCCCAATCTCTATACCACTTTTAAAAGTGACAATGATACACCATCAGAAGACAACTGCATTTCAAAATTTTTCTGTCATTAACGATTTCACTAATAAAATATAAATACTTCCATAAATTGTCTACATGTATGATTCTTCTCTCAACTCTATTAGTTTTTATGCAAGTACAGTGATTTCCATGGGATAAAGGTCTTACAAATGCAAATACACTATGTTTGTGGGGGGGCACGGGGGTGTTAGAGAGAGGGCTTTGGGACTCTTCTTGCTCATAGATATATCTTGTCACCTCTGTTTCTTTGGGTCCATCTGTAAATCATCCTATCATGCACAAGTTGCAAATCATCATTCTCAAGACTCATTTCTTTCTTCGTTTTAAGTCCTTTATTATTTTCTGCATTCTCTTGTAGTACACAGAACTTGGCTTCTGCTTATTAATAGCCTGAGGAGAACTTCCTCTGACCACTAATTTAATAATCCGACCCCCCCCCCCCCCCCCCAAAAAAAAAACCCACCCCACAACCAGAAAAAGGGTAAACCTCTGTAAATCCATTTGCTTAGCCTCTTGTGATGATCTTTATATTTGCAACTTTACAGAAGATGCTTTTGTATTGCTGTCTGTAGTGGCCTCCTTGTTTCTTTCTATGCCTGTATACTGATCTGCATCCAGTGCAACTTTTATACGTTGATTATGAACTTCTTGGGACGTATTGATAGAAAAGCTGTCATAGTAATTCCAGATCTGTTGGTAGGGATTCTAGATGCTAGTATGACACAAATAATAAATACCAATAAATAAGGGCTTTATTTGGTCACAATTACCTACCTGCATGAAGTTTACAACATGACCCTGATCTATAATTGATGCTCTGTTCATACAGAAAGCTTAAAGAGTCTTTTAACACGTAGCTGTTAAAATTTAGATATATTGCAGCTTGAAATAGTTGTGTGTTTCTGAAATTCTAGTAGCACAAATGATATATTACCCTATAGTGCTTTCTTTTATTTAATGCCTTTCTTCCTTTTATGTATTTGTAACTGTTGTTTTTGAAAATCAAATCTATCCTTTGGTAATGTGATTTGCAGGAAATTAAGAATAAAGCACTACAAATGAAGTGCTTTTAAACAAACTGTAATTAATTACATGTGCAAATACGTTGACTAAGTTTGGGTTTGCAATTAGATAACTAATTATGTTGAAAATGCCATAGCATATTTAAATAGATGCCGGTGCCTCTGGCTCATCCAGTTTTCTCTAGGCTGTTATTTAAGTATACAGCTATTCTCTTGCTGTTAGGTATCACCTGTTATAGTTTAAAAGCATGGTTGCATGCCTAATTAGACATATAATAGTGATTTTTCCATATGCAAAATATAAAATCTTTGTTTTAATTTAAGGTGCGTTCTTCTACTTAACAGAAAATCTGTCCATCAAAGGCTGTACAGAAGATCTGTTTATTACTGCAGCCTTTCTTAACAAAAAAAAAGTTGTCCTCACTATAAACTCCAGAATCCAAACTCTTCCCTTGTATACTGTCTAGCAGCTACCTAGTTAGTCCCTTTATAATTAGTCTTTCAGCTACCTGTTTAAACCTGGTTCCAATCTCATACAATCTTTTGATGTAATTGTTTATGGAAAGATGTTTAAATTCCCCATAATAGGAATACTTAGAGGTTTTTAAGAAAGGAGATAGACAGTTATCTCTCAGAAATAATGTAGATCCTGCCCAATTGCAAAGAGTAGAATGAGATGAATCATGTCACCAGTATATGTACATGAATCATGTCACCAGTTTCTTAGACCTTTTTCAAATGACTAGATCCATTTTGCATGAGGTGATAACAATACTATTCTTTTTTATTTAATTGTTGGCTTCTAAGACACATGGATCATATCTCTGGCAAAGAATATCAGAGTTGTCAGAACAATCAGAATTAAAGGTAGCTTCAGGGATTTTTTAAGCAGATTTTTTTTCTATATGAATTGCCAGATAAATTGGATTCTAAACAGCAAATATCCCTTTTGATAGCCATTTTTTTGATCAGTCTTCCAAAAGAGAATACTGTCTACTTGTTCACATTAGCAGAAAATACTTGTGTTGTTCAAGTCAAAGTATACAAAGTATACATATGCACGTGTGAATTATTTCTGTTAAGATACTCAGTATTGACTCCATGTATGGTAGGTGGTATTTTCATTGTTTTAAAATGAAGACAAGTACTCATTTAACATTGTGTTTCTTTTAGCATTGCATTTAGGAGAGAACCTGAGGACAATATTTTGATTTTAAAGTTGGTCTATGGATGACATAAGAACACCTTCTATATGAAAAGCATAAAAATATTGAAAGAGCTAGCATTACCTATATCAATTCACAGGCAGTGTTGGGATAGTAGACAGCAGATAGATCTGATGCAGATTACTGTAGGTAAAATCCAGACTTTTTCATTAAACCACTTGCTTAGTTAACAAGCTTTCTGAAAACTCTTTGCTTTTAAATTTATCAGTCTGGCGAAACATCAAAAACTAGTGAAGATAATGTTGGGCAGAACATACACACTTCAGTAAGTATGAATAATTATATCACACTATTTCAATTAAGATGCAATGAAAATTAACTAATATTTTTACATAGTTTTGTTGTTAAATGCAGCCTGAGAGTCTTAAAATCCAACTCATTCTGCATACATTTTTTCCCCCAGGGAATGGTTCCAGAGCAGTTATTTTGTTTGCTGGTGTACAGCACAAAGCAAACAAAATTCATAAATCATACTGACTGAAAACATCAGTCCCAGTTGCTACTTAATGAGGCTTTAATCCATTTTGAACGATGGATTTTTTATTGTTTTTGTTTTGGTTAATATAATTTCCTTTTCCTAAAATTCCTAGGGGAGGAGAAGAGGGAATGTGATTAGAACAAAAATAGCATGTCTTCTGCCTGGTCTTTAAGGGAAGCAGAGATTGGGACATTTTTTCATATCTGAATATTTTTAATAAGTCTCTTCTGAGCCCATTCATGAGCTTATATAACTCGATTATCACAGAATCACAATAATGGGTGAGGTTGGAAGGGACCTCTGGAGATCATCTAGTCCAGCTTCCCTGCCCAAGCAGGGCCAGCTACAGCAGGTTGCCCATCCCCATAAGCAGAGAAATATTTGTGGAGCAGCCATGGTATCCTGTGAAAATGAACAATTTATGAAATCTCTACAAAAAATTACCAGATGTGAGGACTGGGCGCAGTCCATTGGGGCATGAAATCCAAAGTAGAAATCCTGGAGTGGGATGTGTTGGGGAGGGAGGAGGGGGCCTCATAAGGCCCATAAGGCTCAGGTATCTGGGTTTAAGTAATTAGTGTTAGAAGCAATGTTAACTTTTTACCAGGTATTATATTTGTTGAATATTTATTATATTATACAAGTTGCTAGCATAGAGAAGACTAGCCATCATCTTTCTGTGTCTTTTTCCAACAAATTTCATAATGTGGTTATGACTGAATTGTGTAAATCAGATTATAAAGCCAGTCTCCTCCCAGAACAAGTTCAATGCTGCTTAGTGCTGCATTTTGCTTTTTTTTTAATGGAGTATTGTATACATATAGATACATTCCAGAAAATAAATATATTGTCTTCACAGGCTAAAGAGACAAGATGATTAAAATATACTGAATCTAGAAAATGGTTAACCAAGACCTTTTTTTGATTACTGTTTTCTGTGGGAAATTTTACTCAACAGTACTTTCAGAATATAATTCTCTTTAACTCTCAATTTTCTAGAAATCTTCCTCCAATTATGTTTTAGAGGGAAAGCAATTATCTTCCTTCCTTTTATTCCTCCTTTCCCCATCTTTTGGTAAAAATCTGTGCTGGAAAAAAAAATACTTAACTTACGCCTTCTTGATAGATTATTTTAGTATTTACAAATATTGCTGCTAGAGATCTGCTCTTAATTGTCTGTGACGAGTTTGCTAGAAATGGTAAAACACATTTGTACAGGGAAAAATTACATAAACATTAGTATGTTGTAATGAATTTTCTTCTAAAAAAGCTAAATTAGTTTGGCTTCATGGAGGCACCTCTCATGGTTGACTAGCTTAATATTCATTGTGTCAACTGCAATTTGAAGGTTATTAAGCCTGACCTAGATTTCGTTGGTGTACAGGTTAATCTAAGTCGGTTATCTTTTTGTGTGTGTATGTTTTAGCTCTCACCAATTTCTACTTGTAAGTTAGTGATTTGGAAACTCTAAGACCAACCCAGTGGTGATGAGAAAGAGAATTACTCCTTGTAAAAGTTAATTTTATACATTTTCTTTTTCCTATGCACTACATCCTTTTTGGAAACAGTTATCCAAGGATAAACAGGATAAAAGTAGTTATTTAACATACCCTGGCATCATGCTTCAGTAGTCTGCTACGGCAGCAGTCACCAGAGGAAGTCAGATCCTTGTCTCTCATCCCTCTCCATATTCTGAAAAGAGAACAATGCTTCTTCTGGAGGGACCTCACATTGCCTTGTGTTTTGAAGCTTTATTCTAAACAAAATAGAAGGTTTTGAATTTAGCATCTTGATGAACAGAACTGGTATTTCTTTGTTTTCTCTCATTAAATATTCAGATTTTATTAATGCTGAAAAATGCTTTCTTGTTTCACTTTTGGTGTTGTTTGGAGTTCTTTTAAACTGAAAAGCACTGCCTGGTAGTTCTGGAGTCTGAAGTATGCTATATTTATCTACAGAACTGACTTTGTACAAGATAACAGTTTATATATGGGCTCATTCTCTCTTTATTCGAGAGGTGACCTTCTGCTAATACTCATCCACTGAGGCTCAGTTCTATGCTCATATTTAATTTTCCATCACTCAGGCTTCCTTTCTTTTCCTATCTAATAGATTTTAAATGATAAAAAAGTGCCAGAACATTTTTATTATAAAACCTTCAGTTCTGTTCAACACATCCTTTGAAAGAATGAAGCACCATATGTGTTGTCTCAAACCTTTGCTTAATTAATTTAATTAGATTTGAAGTGTTATTTAGTTAAGGGACTTTTTTATTGAAATACATCTTTAATTTTTCCATCTACTCTGGTGGAAATTGTGGTCATAAAATAGAAGTGAAGCTGGGAGAACCATCTAATCAGTTTTCCTGCAAAGAAAAAAAATCAACTATATTCTAACAAATGTTTGTCTTATTCTTCTAAACCTTGCTGAAAGGTGTCCTACAACCTCCTTATAAAGACTATCTCAGTGCTTTGCTATCCATGTAGCCAGAATATTTTTCGTAATAATTCCTAATAGTGAATTATGTTAGTTAAAATTAAGCATTTATTTTGTTTTGGTTCTAAAGTTATTGAAAAAAAAATTATCATTGTTCCTTCTAAAGAACTTCATACAGCACTGCAGTTTTTATCTGCTGATCCTTGCACTTAGTCTAATTTTTCCAGACTGAAAAAGCTAAGGGCCTTCTACTTTTCCTGGCAGATCTTATTTATCACAGGGTTACTCTATCACATCAGAGATGAATCTGAAGAGAAGGCAGATGCATAGGGATGCTTCTCCAGAATATTCTCCTAGTTTTGAGAAATGTTTTGAGGCTGATGATGTCTTTGAATAAAGTTTTTGCTAGACTTTTCTTCCATAAGTTTGATCACTTCTGAAACCCTTTGAAACTTGTAGCACGCACAGCACCTTGTGCAAGCCCTTCTGAAGCTTCCCTGTGCACCGTTTAAAGAACCAGCCAGTTTTGAACTTACCAATCACTTTTTATTTGATGTTCCTTACATTGTCTACTGGAAAAGTAGTTCCCTATTTACCTTCTCTGTGCTGTTCACAGTTTTTTTAGTTCTTCATCACTCTCTTCTGCCCAATTATCTCTTTCCCAGGCTGAATAATCCAAGTTTGCTTAACAAATGTATTGCTTTTCTCTGTTCTTTGTCAGTTTTACTGTACCATTTTCAATCTCTATCCAGATCTGTCATATTAGGCATCTGTATTAAAACAGCACACAGTATTCAAGAGGAGATACATTGCAGTTTTATATAATAACAGAATTTATCTTTCTGGTTTTTTGTCCTCTATTCCTTACAATGAGTGACACTGGATTTGACTGCTAATAGACATTGAGCTGACCTTTGTTCAAACTACCAATAATTTTCCCAATTATACCTTTACTGTGTGGTAACAGTTAGATCACAGCTCATCTCCGTGTGCGTAAAATTAGGACAATTTTGTTTTTCTCTCCCAGAAGCATTGCTTTACCTGCACTGAGAACTAAATCTATTATTTTTGAAACCTAGTATCACTTGTTTACTCTTTCCTGGGTTCTCTCCAGTAGATTTATCTTTTACTTAATTTCAGTGTGGTACTTCAGCTGGGACTTCAGCAACTGTTAGAAGAACAGATTAATTGTCCATTTCCTTCATGTTTTATATGCAACACATCTCTTAATACATCTCTGTATTACATCTCTCAAATAAACTTGTCTTTTTTTTTTCCATCAACATTATCTCATATTTTCTTTGTGATCAGCTGTAATGACCAAAATCTTTACTGCAAAATGGTTGCAGAAATATTATTCAGTTACTCCTTCCTAAAGCCACATCTTCAGTCAATCTCATGGTGTTGCTTTTTAGACCGTCTTTAAAATGTATTAGAATAATTTAAAATTCTGATACTTTTCTTCAAAGAGTTTACAACCCATCACAATTTGGTTTCCTCAGCGAATGTCATTAGAGTACTCTCTATTCCTTCTCCTGTTTCCATAGTAAAAATGCTAAGAAGAACTAAGCCTGCATTTAGAGTCTTTTATGCATCTAGTTTTTCTGTGGGATGAGTATATCTCATACTTTTCATTAGCTGAGATATTAAAGATACTGGAAAAACAGATAATCCAGACACTCTGGATGCATTAAGGAGCTTTATTCAACTGCATAGTATCTCTGGGTCTGGCTACAACTTAGTGATCATCCAGTTGGCACTAAGCTTCTTCAGTAGAGGCTAATTTCTGCAGAGTCTCTCTAGGGAATATAAACTGTGCTCTTTGGTGCTCTGGAAGGGTTAGTAATCCCAGTGCAACCCCATTTTCCTTGCCTCTCACAGAATCTAGAAAAGGGTATGGCATGATATTTCATGCTGTAATAACTTGTGACCTATCATTACCCTTCTTTACTTGGTGCTTTACAGTTGCTGATTTGTTCCCACGTCTGCAAAAAAACACCCCGAAACCCAAAAGTCACACATTCCTTATAAACCGTGCTGATGAATGGACACCTTGCTTTGGGAGAATGCATCTGACTCATGGGATGCCGATCAGACACCATTTATGTACTAGTTGAGCATTATGAGATTGTTTTGGGGAGTACATCAAAAGCCTCAGTAAAATTAAGATATAAGACTTCTATTGCTTTTCCCATGTCTGGTAAGTCAGGTGTTTTTGGGTCAATTTAACACAATTTACTCTTTAAAATCCCAGCTGGATATTTATCATTTCATCATCGTATAGATGGTTTCAAATTGAATCTATCATAATTTCCTCTGGCATTGTTTTGGCTGCGGAAATTAGACCAACTGCTCAATAATCGCTGGATCCTCCTTTTTATCTGGTACAAAAATAAGTGTTGTGCTTGCTTTTCCTAGGCTTCTGAGATATCTTCTGCCCTGCATGACTTCATGAAGATAATCACTGTTGTTTCATGGACTGTCGTAATTAGTCTAAGAGAACTTCACTCTAAATTACCTTCTTGCATACATCCAGAGACTATACCTTATCCAACATGTTCTGCTTGTATTCTGGTTTGCCATCCTAGCCCATAATTTAAATTCCTTTAATTAAATGTTTGGTCATGAATTATTTTTTGTGAAGGCTGATGTAAATAAAGTGTTGAGCCCTTCAGCCTTCTGTCTGTGCTATGACAAAAAAAAAAGATCATAGTTTTTTTGTTCTTTACAAAGAAAGTATAATGACTGTTAAGTAACTGAAGTACACTTTTCTTTGCTTTCTTTTCCTATTTTTTTTATTGAACTGTTTGCTTTTGCCTTTTAAGCTCCTTTCTTCTTTTCATTCTTTATCCTTCATTTCATTCTTTATCCTTACTGATTTTGAGCCTACAAATTTGTGCTATTCCTTAGTAATTATTCTTTTTTCTACACCTTTGTTTCCACTTTTTGTAAAAAAGTGATGTTTTCCCCCATCTTTAAGGCATGTTCTGTTGTTTTTTGATTGCCTTCATAGAGACACATTTCAGTTTCAGTTTTACCATGAGTTGTTTCGTACAAGGCAGAATTAAATAAAAAATGTTGTGCTCCCCTCCTAATTTCTTCTATGTAACAAAAAGTATATTCTGAGACTTAAGTAGAATGTGAGGAGATACCCTGTTCCTGTCACAACCTTTGATTGAGGAGTTAAAATTTTCATTCCAATTACCCTTCCTATTGAGAATTGCTTCTAAAAATCACAAGTCTACCTCCTAGTTTTGATATGTAAATTATATTGCATAAAATAGATTGCTAAGACAGATGCAATGAATGATAATTCATCTGAATGTGTCTTCTTTGATAATAATGAGTTTAGAATAGGTTTGCAACCTTTAAACTTAGCTAAGTGGAATCCCAGTTAATGGGTTTATACAGTATCTAACAATGGGACTTCAGTCTTGATTGCTGCTTTTACCATCTTAGAGAACAAGAACTGTAAAATGCATAAATTTTATTTTAACATGCAGTGGATAGAAAATCTTGGGTTTAAGGGTCATCGACTGTGGGTCTGAGGAGATAATTGGTAAAAGATATCACCATTTATAATCTTAGAAGGAAAATTCCTCTTTCATACAGCTATTTAAAATATAGCCTTATTTAATTTCATAGTACAATAAGTTTAAACTAATCACAGTGGAATCTAATAATTGTGAGGGTGATGACCCTTCCTGTAAGATGTTACCTAATAATAATCTTTGCAATAATAAAGGTTTTGGGGGGAGAATATTTGCATAAGCCTTTTAAAAAATTTTAAGAATTTAAAAATGTATTGATTATAAGGCTACAATCTTTATCAAATACACAGCAATGGGAAAAGATTCTGTTAGTATTTGATCTGCTGCTAGCAATTGATGATACTGCTAATACTGTGAGCATAATGAAGGCAATAACCCTGACAAAATACTGAATACATTTAAAAAAAATAATGATTATGGATTTTGATTAAGTAAAATGCATGCCAATCAACATGGTGTAATGAAAAGTAAATGTGTTAGCATATATTTTGTATATGCCAAATATATACATTCACCTTTCAGTCAGTTGTTACAAAATTTGCTGACATATCAAATGCCATAATGTCTGAGAAAGAGCCAGACGTGCTGGGAAAATCAGAGATATTGGTGCAAAGTGACAAGATGAGTTCAACTGTAATAGAATAAATTGTATCAGCAGAGATGTACATCTGCAGCCAGCCTACACTACTCATCTCCCAGTTTTCCGAGACAAAATATAAATTCAGAGGAGGTCATTATTTTGAAAAACCCTGAATGGAGACAGATATCACCAGTGCACTTTCTTACAGCAAACTTTGGTGGTATGCAGAAAATAGTAGTCTGGATAACCTGCAGAATTTCTAAGGGTTGTATACAAATCCCTAAACAGTGTTACACAATTAAACATTGATGTTCTAACTGTTAAAACTATCTAATTCAGATATGAATTATGCAGAAATAAATTTATACTGAAAGCTGTACTATGGGCCTCAACCCAGTGGCTCTTAAACTGGGTTTAAGAACCAACCCGGTTCTCTCTGCTGTAGAACTCAGCCTCCCTTCCAGCAAAGGGAGGAGAAGACCAGATTGTCCTAGACAGGGATTTGGAGTACACAGAGTGTGATCTGGGTTGCTGAAGTGACTTAGGAAGTACCACTAAAAATCTCTTGTGTGTTCCCTTTTGTCTCACTATCTGGCAGGAGGACTTAGGGCCCAGAGGATGATGAACAAAATAGGTGCAGGGTCAAAGCTCAGCAAAGAGGTTCAGCACAGGCTCTGTGATGCTGTCTGGTGTGAAGCAGCGCAGCTGCTTTGCTTTGCTGATGGATAAAACACAAGGGCTTTGGTGGTATGGATGGATAAGCGGAGATTGTGTGACAAGGTGGAGTTTGGGTCTGAGGAAGTTATATATGTATGCATCTGTAATGGTGATGAGACAAGGCAGGGGGCCCAAACTCATACATAAAACAAGGAAAAAAAAATCTAATATTAAATGGTTATAAAGAGTAATGGTGAGAATGAATTTAATGTATCAGGGCATAGCATCAGCACAGTGAGATGTTGGTAGCCGTAATTTGCTTACATGTAAGCATATCTCACTTTAGTATACTATATCTTAATTAGTTCTTAGAATGTTGACCTAGCTATGCATTAAATATCGTATGCATATAATCAAAAGAAAACCCTATAATATGGACATTTAATTTCAGACAGCAAACACAAAAGTCAGTTTGTGTGAGAGGTCAGGCAAATGAAGAAAGAATCTGTTACTGTACATCGGGAGTAAATGTTGAAGTGAATAACAAAAAAAAAGGGCAGTTAAAATACTTAAGTCTTAGAAGTAAGTTTTAAAGAAGTTTAATATAGAACCATCTGGCTTTATCTAGACAGGAAAAGCAGTGTGATCTAACAAAAGAGTCAGCTGGACCTGTGCCAAGAGCTGCGTTTGACCAGTTTATTGAGCATACAATAGAAAACTACAGATGCTGAGGTTTTAAAATGCCAGTAAATATGACATACATTAGATAATGTAGTCTTGTCAGCTTTTTGATCCTTTGATGCGTTTATCTGTTCTTTTCAAGCAGTTTAAATGTTAGTGAGTTATGTGTAAAAGGAGTGGATATTTGAATGCTGAAAGATTGGTATTATTGTCAGGAGGCACAAAGTTAAAAAGAATGTTGGGTTTCATTATAGATTTTACAGCAGGGTTCATGTTTAACTTTTCATTATTTCTAATCGACTTTTTGTTTTATAAAGGCTTTATGTATTGTAAACATTGTGGAAGAATTAAAAAATGTGATGTTTAAACTTACTCTATGCATTTCACTGATTGTTCCAGGAATATTAGAAATATCTCTTTTGCCAGATAGCACTCAATTATAGGTTGGAGAGTTCACCAAAGAGTTTACCACCTAAGGTCCGCTGCTCTACTGTGTGTTTTGCATGTACACCAGTCTTCCAGGAGGGTGTTTACTGAAAGGCTATTTCTTACGTATGCCAGATAAGGCTGAGAGAGTAGGATTTTTATCATTCTCATTTATCAATTACTTTAACCCTAACACTCATCTTCCTCCTCTTAAAAGATGCATAAAAACTAAATAAATGAATAAGATGCCTGACATTTGGAGACTGGCAGTCTTCAGTTTTCAGAGGTGATGAATATATAGCGCTCTTGCTGATTGTGAAGTGTGTGTAGCCAAGTATTCTGAGGGTCACTCACAAATCAAATATTCTTACTTGTTCATGTTAAAAACCTCACTGTTTTTTAAAAATCACACCAAATTCTGAGACCGCTATCTCCTTAGTTACTGTGTAGTGAACTATCTGTTAGTTGGACTTATTTGGGACTGAGATAGCCAGGGAATACATAATTCTCATGCATCACACAGGAGTGCCTATATAGGCATATATGTGTACACACACACACATATGCGCATTTATAGGGCTAGATAGAAGATTCCTATCAGGCCTGAGCAGGCCTTCATGAAGCTTGAGTGCATCTCCATTTCTACAGCACTCACAGATAATTGGAAGGTGACTAAGCCCCTTAAAATGCTCAACTGAAGTAGAGAAATTCAATGTCAGAGTCTGTAAATGGCAAAATGAAGCAGACAGGCCCATAAATTTTGATGTCAAAATGCTTGCCATTAATGCTCTCTCTTTGGACACTATTTCCTCTAGATGTGTCCAGCTATCACATCACATCCGAACTTATATTTTGAGCTTTAATCAATGTCTGACTTAATTTTTAAACAGAACAGGCAAGGGGGCACTGACAGAAACCAGACCACTTAGTTCTTGAGACATAAGAACTATCCTGATTATATTACATTTGGATTTATATTGTTAAACTGAATGATGGGAAAATCGCCAAAGAAATCATATAAAGCATATAAATCAGAAATGGAACAGAAGACTTGCTTGGTTTCTTGATTTCTTGCTTTATGGCTTCCTCTTGCTTTCTTGCTTTGTCTTGCTTTCTTGCATTCATGCTTTTTTTCTGTTTCTCTCTCTCTCCCCTTTTCTGTTCAGCATAAGTGAAATCAGAATCAGGTCTTCAGGGCATATTTCTAAGCAACTGTATTTGGTGCACAGGTCTGGGATGAAATGATGGCCCCCACTGAAGCTGACAGTAGAACTCCCATTGACTTAAAAAAGGGCAAAAGTTCACACAGGGAGAGCAATCTACCTCTTGCAAAGAAGTAGTTCATAGAAGACTGGTGGGGAAAGAGAAAATTTATTACAAAATATTACATGAAAGCAGCATTGTATCTGAGAATGTGTATACATAAATCAGAAAGTTTAATGTTATAGTTCCCATAGCAACAATAACTGTGCCACATTGCACATTTCTAATAAGGTGTCAGTCCTTTAAAAGCATGTAATGTAATAAAAAAATACTCAATATGTAATGTATGAGAAGAAGGAGCTATGTGGTCTATAACTTTGAATGTCTTTATTTTGGTGTATTTAAATCCTTAAGTATTTTTTAAACATTTTTCTTAAGGTTGAGTAAACACTATCTTGTTTACTTTTTATATCCAATATTCTATGACCATTAGTGCCCTGAAGAAAAGACAATAATCCAAATAATGTTTTAGGCTTTATGCTTATTCCGGTTTTGGTAGCTGATAAGACTTTTGATAAGAGTGCATCTCATGGTAGTGACTTTTTCGATGAGAAAAAAAAATATCCAAAAATATTTTCTGACCAGATACTAGACCAGGTTTAAATCTGTAAAGTCAGGAGGAATATGAACCAGTGATTTAGAAATGAGAAAATTCTTTATTCTGAGCCATACAGCTTTGCAAGGAAGTTATATATTTTACAAGATTTAAGCCCTTTGTGGTAGAGATATTGTCTTCACATTTATACATTGCTGAGCATGTACTGACAATACTGAAAATAAATATAATATCTAGTTGAACAAGTGAGTGTCCTGTTTATATTCTTGGTATTTCTTCAGTTTATCTTTTTACCTTTTTCTGTCATTTCTCTCTTATAACCCTTTGATTAATAATATGCCTTAAACAGGCATAAAAATGTAGAGCTGATATGAGAGGTGATGAAATATGAAAATCGGACTTTTCTTGAGGTTTTCTCACTGAAGTTGTATTAGCTATTAATACTCAGACTAGTCAAATATTTGTCTGATTTTTTTTAGTGAAGTATTATCTGTGCAGAAACACACAAGGACTAATGAGAAATTCTTCTTTAGCTCTGCCACTCCTGCTTCTAGCAGGTTAGCAGGTCCAACCAAGTCCTCAGGAACCCTTTCCTGGGCTTCCAAAAATGTACAGGAAACACTGTGACTTGTTAAACATTTGATAAGAGAGGAAAATGTCTTACTGAATTCACTATTCTTGAACTCCACATTTGTTCATAAAGGGATAGCTGGCATAACACCATGGTTCGTAGGAATGTGCCTATTTGGTCTCCTGTAGCAGCAGGATACAGCAGAGCATAGTTTGCTTGTTTGCTTGCGGGCTTGTAAGGAAGGGAGGTAAATAGTTCCCAAATGCTTCCTGGTTGTTGTGGAGCAGATTATTTTCCTCTTCCTTTAGTTCTGTATTTTTATTTTTTTTTTGCAAAGCTAAAGCAATGTATAGTCTTCATTCCATATGTTGTATTTCCTGGATAGGGACTGAAGACTTTTATGTGATCCATCTTCAAAACATGCAGCAGTCAGACTCACAGACTTAGTGTTGAGTTTCATAACTGCCATAAATGCTTTACACTGAAATATGAGACTGAACTGATTCATTATATTAAGAAAACTTGTTCTCATGGAAATCTACAGAAAACTAAGAACTGTAATTGTATCTTGTGTATTATGTAAGTATCAACTGAATACATACATTCTGTACATCAGAACGTTACGTATTTGTCCATGCCTATTACTGAGCGGTCTATAAAATATCATGTTTCTTACAATTAATCTAGAGCTAGGAAGTTCACTCTGAAGTACTTGGTTTTCTTTGCTGCTATCTGTCTTCCTTATGTACTTCCCTTTTTTATGTGATATAATAGCGATAATAAATGCTAATGCTAATGTCATGAACCCAGGAAATGCTCCCTTACCAGTAACTTATGCTATGAATTACCCATTCCAGACTTTTAATAGTGTTTTCATGATTTTTTTCACTGTGTTCAAAAGCTGCTATACATTTCTTTGCACTTCAAGTCTACTTATGGTATCTGTATCATGCATTGTGTATGTATTGTTTCCTAATAGTCTCTGACCACAGAAATATCAAGCAAGTCTGGAGTTATACCTTCCTACCTGAAAAAAAAAAAAAAAAATTTTCAGCCTGAAAAATCCAGTGCTCTTGCCAATTTAATGGCTTATCACCTGCCTTTTAGCTGTTGGTGCCTCTTCTAATGTCCTCTCAGAACCACTACATTTATTATCTGCAAGGTTATCATTCTAGAGAAGCAGGTATGCACAGCAGCAGAGCGCTGTGGTGACAGAGGTATCTGCAGATAAAGAGCATGCTTTAATGGGCTTTTCACAAAGCAAATCTTTGCAACTCAGTGCATGGTATGGCTCCATCTCTGAGCTATGGAGGAATCTTTTACTGGCTGTTGTGAGTATATGACATTGTTTGAAGAGAGAGGAGATGACATGGAGCTTGAGAGTATGGCTCTATAGAAGGTCTATAGCACAGTGAAAGAGCGCTCAAGGTTTTGTGGTCTGATCTCAATGAGCACTAAGAATTTATTGGACTGACCTCACTCAACCCTTATTAGGTGCATGCTGTCTCTGAAAGTATTTCTTAGGGTCACAGAGAAACCTAAAAGCCATTGTTGAACAGGTCTAACATTTATTAGTGTTTTTCTTAAAGAAGTATGAAGGAAGGGGAGAAGCATATGAAAGGAAGTATAAAGGCCCAGAGGAAAACAAGAAAAAAAGCATTCCTGAAAAGCAACAAAAGTCTGAAATAGAAATTACTAGTTTGACTGCTGTGAATTTAATCTCTTTTATTTCCAGGTTTCCCAACATCTGGTTTTAAGCTGTTATTGGTATAACTGGGCAGTTAAGTTTGCACTAGCAGTGCAAAAGGCTGGGATACAAATCCTGCTTCCTTCTTCCTCCTCAGTAACTGCTGTTAGGTACTTTTGATGGTGCTAATACTCTGCTTTTTCTCAGTACAGCAAGTGCTGTAGTATTTCCACAGCAATACAGCAGGTAGCTTTTTAGGTATGAGGATTATTTCAGATTTATCAGCTGTATTGCTGATTATTGCTTTCTACTGACTTTCCATGGTGAGGTCCTTGTTGCAACTCTCAGGTGAAGAAGCTGAAGAATGAACTGAGTATGCGCTGCAGGAGAAAAACACATAACGTGCTTTTATGTCTTAGGAATTTTCCCAGTAGGAGATAGCAAAGTATGATTGTCCCCGTCCTAAAACAGATATTAACTAATTCATTGAATAGGAGGAAGAGATGGCAATTACCCATCAGGAACCCTGTTCCACTTTCCTATGCAACACTTCCCTATTTGTTCTCTCTCAAAGGCCAGTGCAATATAATAGAGCTCTAAAGCTGTCCTCTAAAGAAAGTCACATGTACATTTTTCTGCTTTGAAGCAAATGTTTACAGGGTTTTTTTGAGCTGTCACATGTCTGTCATTATTTCTCTTTCTCTTGTAAAGATTCTCTGCTATGACAGGGAGAATGACTCGCTGGGGATTATACAGTGCCACTGCCTTGCATAGCTAGGCAATAGGAATTAATTACAGTCTTAATGCTCAGGGGAAGTGACAGATTATGACTGATGGGGAGTTCTGCTGGAGCAGCTCATCTGAAAGAAAGGCAGAGAAGGTTGACTTCCCGTGGCTCCCCTTGCACTGTTAGGGAGTAGATGTACGTGCTCTTTAAATGGCAGCTGGGATAGGAGTCTCCTCATCCCAGCCCTACCCTCCAGCAACGTTTGCAGACCGTTGATTGCGCCTCTGGTGTATGCCAGTACTTTGTCCTTAATGCAGATACATTCCCAGTGGCCATAACGCATCTCTGTCTGGGCAATGAAGAGGAGATCACAGGCCAGCATCCGAGATAGAAGCTCTTGCTGCTGAGGCTTGTGACTGCCTCAATATGTGTGGCACCAAAACCACATTATTATTCTCCTACCTCCTGTTCTATTGCGTTGTACCTTTGTTCTTGTGGGAAAAAAAAACCCTGCAAATACAACTCATCTATAGCCTTGAAGAAAGAAGCCTGTGGAAATACATTAATATTAATAATAATATTAGTATTTCTGGTTTTCCGTTCGTGGTCCATTGCCCCTGGTTCTGACAAAAAGCATTTTTTCCAGTGTTGAAGAACCAGCACGAACAGATGGGACTGGGTATTGTACAGCTAAGTTATTAGAACAGTGTATACAAATTATTTTCTCTTAATGTACTATAATAATGGCTACTGATGGAAAAACTCAAAAGCAAAATTATAGTTAAAAACTATCTTGATAAATAGAGCCATACGAGTGGTCAAATAAGGAAGATATGGCCTTGTCTGGCACTTAGGAAATAGCAGAATCTTCTACACAGAAGTTATATTATAGTTAATTATATTGTTTCCAGAACAAGATGCCAAGCATACAAGGACCTTCATTTTGGATAGGACCAGTTTATTCTGTAAGGCCAACAAGTGTTATCATTCTTGCCCCACGTGAAAAAAAAATGAATAACCCAAACTTCCAAATGATTTTCCCATTTCACATCAAAGCTCTTTGAAATGCTTCCCAAGAAAAGCGCCGAGAGAAATCTAAACCATAGTATACTGGGAAGCTGCGAGTTTCTGAACTCACTGCTTTATCAGTACCAGTTTTAGCCATCTCCCTTTATAGCTAATATGCTTATTCTTGTCTGTCACCTTAACCTGGTAGGTGTTGGTGGCTGATGGACATTTTTTCTGAACCCAAGAACTGTTTCAGGCCATCTGAGTCCTTTTTGTAATGTCACTTTTTTCTACTTGATTGTGGTTGACTGGCACAGTGCCAGCCCAAAATAAGGGGTTCAAAGTCTCTCCTTGAATGATCATAGAAACCTGTCAGGGGAAATATTTTTTCTTGTCCCACACAATTTTTTTATTCAACAAAAGATCCATTTGAAGTGTAGACTATTCAGACTGAATAGGTCTCCATTTTCCCCCGACCTCTGAAGTCATGGGTAGTACTCAGGATATTTTTGGATTTTTTTTTTTTTAAATAAGAAAATGCAGAGTTTCTATATGATTTGCTTTTAAAAATATATATTGGCTTTGGTGAAACTTTAATTATGGATGTTATTCATGGCTAACATTCTTTCTCAGAGTGGCAAAGGCATCTGTTTCATCCTTATGCAAATGGGAAGGCAATTGAAATAATAGACTTTCTGTGGGGACAGGAAAACATGTTCCACCGAGTTGAGTCAGCAACCTATTGAATCTGATGTTAATAAACTAAAACTGAAATCTGTGATCATTAAATAGATTAATTATACAAGCCACTAGACTGGAAGTCTTATTCTTGATCCTTCTGCTTTGCAGGATGCCTATAAAATTTCAATTTTAAAATGTATATTGACAAAAGGTAATGTTAATGTTAAAAGTAATGTTCGAGGAGTCATACATTCTATGTTGATCCTTTTTTTTTCTTCCTTGATGTACCTCAGATTCTGCTTTTGGTGATGACTGACTGTTTACACTTTGCTAAAGCAGACAGAGCCTGCTATCCATCATTTCAAAATATGTTTAGGAACGCACACTTTGTTGTGTTTTGATTCTAAATTATGCATTTCTTCTGGCCATCATAAAGAGAAACAGTTCTGATTTTGATTTGCTTTTTTCTTCTTTTCTGTGGTTTGTAAATAAGAATTTGGCGTTTTGTGTCTGTCTCAGGCTATTATGATTAGAATTCTTCTCTGTGGCTCCCTGTCACTGTACTCTCACTTCTTTAGAACCATCTGATCATGCTGATAGCACTTTTCTTTCCAGAAATACCAGCATGCTGGGATTCTCCGTTGTTATACAAAAATATCTCTTTTTTCCTCCTCTCATATTGCAAGATTATGTAAAGCAAAATCAGAAATACTTCCTGTGTAGCACTGTGTGGCTCAAAAAAGAAATACAAAAATTCCCTTGCTTGCCAAGTATTTCTTAATGATACAAGACTCAGTAAAGTGTTCAGCATACTTGTGTTCCTGCTAACATACAAGGCAATGAGAAGCCTGTTGCTGCTATGACCAGACACAGGATTAGGTTCTCTGTTGGTATTTAAAATGGTCAAAGAATAAATCTGAAGGCTTTTTCAAGAATTAATATTGAATGAACATTTTCTTGGTTTAGTAACATTAAATGGAAATACATACTTGGGGAGAAGGAGAGTGGGAGAAATGCACCAGTTTAATGAGACATCAATTGACTCAATGCTGTGAGGTTACCGAATGCTGTGGAAGTATTAATGAGGACAATGCCCTTTCCTTTTGTAGGTGATTCAGATTATTTCTTTGAAGATCTTCAGTTTGAAATTTTTACTGCTTTGCAGGATTTTCCTGTTAACAAAGCAACATGAAATTCTAGTGTTGTGAGAAAAAAAGGAACTACTATTAATGTCTACTCCTAAGAGCAAAGATCACCTTTCTAAATCTTTTTAGGCTCCATGAAGCACTTCTTTACTATTATCCAATACTGGACTGTGTGTAATTGAGCTCTTTCAGAAAAAACTGTTTAAAGAGGGGCACATGTGGCAAATAGTAGGCTGCTCTGAAAAGTATTAGACTATTCCTAAATTCAGCATTTCTGTTTATTACTTTTCCACTGTTGATTTAAACTGTAATACCAAAGCTGAAAAACTAACAAAATATTCA
This sequence comes from Egretta garzetta, assembly GCF_000687185.1. Taxonomy (NCBI): domain Eukaryota; kingdom Metazoa; phylum Chordata; class Aves; order Pelecaniformes; family Ardeidae; genus Egretta; species Egretta garzetta. Next base: position 622,232 of record NW_009259107.1, on the reverse strand, counting down.
GCAAATATAGGTCTGGAATATAAACCCCCTAAAGGATACTGTCAGTTCTTACTTCTTGAGACATGGTTTTAAAGATGGACATAGAGAGAGGGTTTAAAGAGAAAAACAGCAAAAACAATGTTTATGGCACAGTTGCCTGACATTGGCAACTGAAAACACGAGAGATCTTCAGTTTGCAGAGGCTGAGGGGAGAAATGCCTAAGGTTTACAAAATTGTGAAGGCAGTGCATGAGCTGAATTGTCCACCCAATCCCAGAATACAGGAGCTGGGGGCACTTGAAGAGACTGGTGGGAGATTGGTCTATAACAGACAAAAGAAAGTACTTCTCGCGCAGCAGATAGTGAACTTCTGGAATTTGTTGCCCCAGGAGACTGTGGAGGCAGACAGTATTAGCAGGTTCAAAAATGGGTTAGACAAATTCATGGACACCAGATCAATAAATGGATACTAAAAGAAGTAGACAACGATGTACGATCAAACACTGCTGATACAATAAATCTCGATGCTCGTGGAGAGTAGTCAGGCTAACATACTTTTCCTGCGCATTGACTGCTTTTGCAGTCGTTTGGAGACAGACTATAGGGCCACATGGGCTGCTGCTCAGACCCAAAAATAAGGCATTTCTTATACTCTTCATAAAAGATTAATGATGAGTATGCTTCTTTTAGATATACTGTAATGTGAGCTTATCTATGTTCAGATATGAATTTAATAACAAGAAAAGAATTTGCATGATAGTTACTTCAAATGATATTTTTTTATTTCAGTAATAGTAATTAGTTGTAGAAATCCCCTAGAAAATGTCCCCTTATAAGATTAAAAATATTTTAATATTTGTTTCATTCATGCTTATAACTTTTTTTCCCCTTAAAGTAATCACAGAGTTGCAGTAAGGGATAGAAATCACCAGTCACTCTGGCTGATTACTTGCTGAGTGCTTTGCAGGACTGTAATGCAAGACAAAAATTTTCTTCGCTGGAAGGAAATATTAGAAAAATTACGCAGCACATAGATTGCTCAAGGTGGCTCTGCTAGCCCTCTGAATAAACAGGTATATGTTGAGGTGTTCATCCACACACACGTATTTAAGTTATAGTATCTCGACATATGAAAGAGAGAGGTTTTTTCTCTCTAATTTTTCTGTTTCAGCTAAGATTAAAAGAATGTGAGTCTTGCATTAATGTTTAGACAGTTGGCTAGAAATTAAAACCAGCTGTTGTGTGCTATGATCTCTACATTCTTTGCTTGTACTAACTGTCAGGCATGAAGGCACCAACATAATTTAATTAATGAGTTTAATTAGAATTGTGAAGAAATCATGGAGTTAGGCACCTGTGACTTTAGTTATTGAGAAGTGCTTAGAGGTACCTCTTTTTAAAATTTGAAAACTAAAGTTACTGATATTCTTTCAGTCTTTCTTCAGTAATTTATGTGTACTACTTGAAATTATTTCAGGCATCTCTTTGGAGCAGTGTGTATCAGAAACAAATAAATTGGCAGACTCTCATTTCAAGCAACACTCCTTCTCTTTTATCCACCTTGCCTTGCTTGAACTTTTGAATAAAATGTCTTGAATAGACACACTTTGAATTCTTCAGTGCTTCAGCTACATGAATCCTTCAATGCTTCAATTTGTGGAAGGTCGTAGGTTTTTATTTGCCTGCTCCCCAGGTGGACCCAGGTACACATCTGCGTGCACTGTGAGCAAGATGGGCATACAAGGACCCAGGTAGTTGTTGTTATTATCTAAGTCTGGCTTATTGACATGTGGCAGTGGGATCCTTCTTGGGAGATTTGGAGGCTCCCTACCCAAGGGCAGGTAAGATGTCCAGGCAATCAAGTTTAGTCTGCCAGGTGCTCTGGGGGCATTTTCAGTGAGAACCCGAGGCACCATCAGGTGTCCATAGGGACACTGGGATTCATGTCAGATAGCATGATCAGCTGAAGACAGGATGAACCTAGCCAGCGAATGAGAATTAAGCACATTGCTTTATATTTAGTCCAGCAACAACTGCACACTATCAGTGCATGTTTATTATGGACAGGCAGTAACCCATTCCTGGTTACTTAAATTTTCTCATAACGTGCAGTTCAGGATATTTTTTATTAAATTCAATTAATGTAGCTGTGATGGAGAAGATGCTAAACAGTCTTCATGTTTTATAAAAGTAATCTATAACTTTTTCCGGATGTTTCCCAATAAAAATAAAACCAAAGCCTCTCTCCAATCACATGATTTTATAGGGCTGGTCAGGAAAAAAAAACTGAAATATTATACAAACCAAAATGCAATTTTTGAAAAGTGTTCCATGATAAAGGCTCCTGAAAATGACAAATTTTTTTCTCTTGAAAGTTTGTTTTTGAAAAATATAAATGCTGCTTCAAAGAAGTTTGTATTACAATTGTTTTACTATATTTTGTTTTTAATTTGCATATTGATTAGCACTACTTTCACCATGTTTACAGGCGTTTCAGTAGTAGTAATTTATACTATGTTACACACTGATAATGCTGAAAAAAATTAACACCTGGAAATTTCTTTTCAAAAATATTTCTTAGCAATTGCCGATTGTATTATAGGTCACTTTAACTTTCCATGAATATAAATATCCTTTACAGTAAGGTTGATAGATAAAGCAAGGTTGAATTTCATTGTATCTATATAAGAGATGGTAAACCTCAAAGGATGGAGTCTTGCAAAACTGTAATTTGAAAGTTCAGTCTGAAAGAGCATCACCAGTTCAAACGTAGGTGTCTTCTGCAGCGTGATCTACATCTATGTGCTTTTAACAGAAGCCATATGAATCCTGTTGGGTTTTATATTTTTTAGAGCAAATTTTTCAGCTTAATATCAGGCAAGTCTAAATCCAAACAAAGCTTTTTTGACAACAGCTATTGTTGCAAGAGAAAAGATTGAAAATAAATAAATAAATAAACAAACCCATTTGTTTCTTGCATTTAGTCTATTTTTAAAATTTCAGGAAAGCTTGTGATGAATGTTATGTAAAATTTCATATCGTTCTTAGTTTCTGTTATATTTCCCAAATTATGACAAGTGTCACATTGCATTTACAAACTCTAATCTGGCTGTGTAACTCTTTTTCCTTGATTTTACATCAGTTATTTGAGACTTTTTCTCAGCAGAAAGTATCATTCTGATTTCTAACACATCTTCATTAATACTAAATACATTTTCTTACATATTTGAGATAGCACAATTGAAATATTTGGGAGTTTTAAAACTCATAACTTGTATCAAAAATATAAATTTATTTAGTAATACTGAGTTAATATTTTTATGTCTTACTTGCAAGCTTCTCAATTATCTTTTTGATAGTAGTGTCCTTTAAAAAAGAAAATGCACTCTTAAAGGAAGAGCAATAAAAGGCATCTTGTCATATTTTTTCCTAACAAACATTAATAGAAGGAAACGTAAACTTTCAGACTTCCATTGTACAGAGAATAACAACTCTCCATAAATAATAAAAAAACCCAACCTCACATCTTGAAAGCACTTTTAAAGTTAAGCTTCCCCATTTTGTATATGCTGCCTAAAGCAGATTAGGAAATTTTAATACCTTTAGTTAGTGCTAAGCAATAAAGAAGGTATAACAATTAGCTTCTATGTGAGAGGTGTGTGGGTGGGGAATTATTTCTTACAGTTGGAGCTAGGCAGAGATATTGCCAGACTCTTTTAGCAGTCACAGGTCTACAAGAACCTGATTTTAACCAAGACAGCTATTCACAATGCTGATTTTACAAGGTTCCAAAAAACCCAGGTGGGGTATTGTTCCTTGTGATGTGCTAAAACTTCTTTTAGCAGTTGCAAACACCATTCTGTCATGAGAAATTCTGCAGAATGTCTCTTCACTGTTTATTAAATAAGCTTTAATGAGTCATGGATCTTACTTTCTCTCAATCCCAAGTTAGTTGTTCTGGAGTCTTTGCAGAGTAGGTAACTTAAAAAACATATATTGAAGGGCCCAGTGTATAGCACAGTGCTCTTTTTCAGGCTCCGTGGGCTCAGCACAATCCAGAACACCTGAATCGCAGCTAAATGCAGACTCGTTGCCATCAGTCCCACTTCTGCCCCAGACAGAGGTCTGGTACTCCACCAGTTCCTTAGTATTTCATTATAAGCAGCTACCCATGGACAGAAGCACAAGGTAGTTTAGCAGGAAGCACCTAGGTACCAAATTAGAGGCAATCAAGAGCACAACTAACATCTTGTAAAGTCTGAGTGGGGTTTGGCCTCTCTCTTTTTTATTCCCAGAGAATGCCATAATTACCAAGCTGTAAGCGTGTTCATGGTGACTCTGTGGCCCACCATTCCTCCAGGGGATGAGTCAAGGATTGAAAGGCGTGGTTGAAATTTAATTGGAAGAGATTCAGAAAGAGAACAGGCAACAGAGAGACTGGTCCTAGTCCAGTTGTTAGCACACCCTTCCTGGGAGGAGAAAAGGCCTGATCTGTGACCACCAAGAAGGGTTTGTCTGCATTTTAATGCAGTAATATAGTAATATAAAATGGATACCTACATCAGAAGTCTGGAGTCACACCTCTATGCAAACAAGTATTTTTCTCCTTGATTGTATATTTTCCCTGGCCTCAACAACTGGGCTTGACATTTCTCTTCATCCTCTGCCTATGCCTAGTATTTGGGATTCAACCAAAGAATTAAACCAATTAAACCAGGAATTCAACTAATCCTAGAATTTGGGATTCAACCACAGCCTTAAGCTGAGGAGGATCCAGAAATGAGAATATAGAAGCTTTAACCTCTAGCCCAGTAACCGCTAGCAGTGATGAAGAGGCACTGCTGCTGTGACAGCCATGTATCACCACTTTTTGGAAAAAAGAGAGCTATTCTCCATTCAGCATTTCTTCAGAAGAGGAATTGGCCAATGGATTTCTCCATGGCGATAGATGCCATGATTTTTCCCTCTAGGATACAAAGAACTTTCAAACTTTTTTCTCTTCTCCCCTCCTCCTTCTCTCACTTTTACATGCACAAAGCACATTTATTGGAAGTCTGCTGGCATGGCCAGCAACCTCCACCCTGAGGCTGAGAAAACACTCAGGGTAGGTAACCAAAGGTCAGGCTACAGCCTCTCCCTTGACAATTTCTGTGGCAGAAGAAATGGCAGAAGAACTGCTCAGGGAGAGGAGTTGGGTGAGGAGAAAAGGTGAGTTCAAGCAAGAAGAACTTGATAGATAACTTTATTTAATAGTTGCAGATTCTGCAGTCTGGAGATTAACTGCTGACTCAATTTTTAAGTTACACAACTTGTAGTCTTGAAAAAAGTTGGACCATCTCTTTTCTTAGGTTGGCATAGGCATTACCGAGAGGAAAATTTCTACATCTGTTACTGAAGGAGGGAAAAAGGCAAGTATTGCTGCAGTACGTCAGTAAGCTCAAACTGTTATGTATGTATCAGGTGAAATCTTGGCCTGGTTTACAGTACTGTAAATCTTAAATGTTCATTTCAAAACAATTGCCTTCAGTTCCTTCAAACGTGTCTTAAGGTAAAATTCTACTCAGCAATTTTCCCAGTGATTCAGTATTAATAAAAAGAGGGTGTGGGGTGCAAGAATTAATCTTTTTGATAGCAGTACCTTTTTGGTCTCTATTTATCCTCCTGTTCTTACAGGTATAAAATTTTCAATTTAACAACAATGGTTGGGTAATTTTACTTAAATGATCTAGAATAATTAATAAGTTTTTACCTTGGTAAAATTATGAATCTAACGATAATGAATCTAACAAATGATTCCCATCCAATATATGATATAATATGATTTTGTTAATAACTGTTAATGATATTAGTAAAAACCTGTCATGTTAATTATCAATATAATTTAGAAATGTGAGAAGGTAATGAAATGATACACTCATTTGGTTAACGGGACTTTTATCAAAAGAGGCAAACTGAATAATTTTCATAATCTGAACTTGAAAGGGCACAGTGTTGGCAGTGAAAGATGATAGAGAGAAATGAAACATTGTATGTTTTCTTTTTGCTGAATCAGTAAGCTGGTTAGCCATTTAAATGCAGTGGATGCAACAGATGAAACATTGCTCTTTTTCTCAACACAAAATTACTGGTGTTTTTTTGTTTTAATTTATCCTGAAAACAATTATGGCTCTTCTGATTAAGAGAATGTGCTGAGTGAAAGAATGAAGTAGTTTCAGTATCTCAAATGGGAGTGACAGATTTGTGTAAAAGTATGTAGGAATTTTTATATTCACATACATATAGTATATGCAGCTATCTTTAGATAGTATCGTGTTGAACAAATTTTAAAATACATATTGATATCAAATTTAGAATTTTCTAATACCTGTTTTAAATCAAAATACTCTCAATACAGTTAGAGGCAGTAATGCAAGTTATATACGGACCTTGAAAGGAATATGGTCCTTGAACAGGTATTCCACAGTATGACCTCAGCAGTGTTTTGCTATAGGTTTAATCAAGTTGGAAAAAAATAAGAACGAACAGATTCTGAACTTATCTGTGTGATTGCAAATACAGGTTAGCAGAAATCATCCATATTTTCATTAAAAAAATCACTGAAATTACATTTTCCTAAAATGGTTGAAGATTGCTGCCATGGAAAGGATCATGAGAATGTTGTTAGTGCTAGAACTGGTGGAACACACAGAGGGAAACAAAAGTGGCAGATGATATGAAGGGAATACTGTAGAAGACCCAAGCATGAGACCACACACAGATGTTACAGGAAAAAGGAACAAAGTCCTCTGAGGGAGAGAAGCTGCTGTTACACTGATCATTCTTAGCAGCAGGAGCAAAAAGTGTTCTGCTTTGCAGGGACAAGCAATATTAAATGATTGAGGTAGCCACATGCCTCCTGACTATGTAAACAAAACTCTCAGGAACAGAGGGAAATTCCTGTGCTGCCAAGCGTTATGTGCATGGTGATCTGCAGTGGTCTTTTACATAGTTTCTGAAGGAAGGTAGGATGAGTTGAAAAAAATACAGAAAGGCAATACGAGGCTGGAAACGGGAATTATAAAAAGTAACTGCAAATGAATACAAAGAAATTTTACCCAAGGAGAAATTATTTCCTTAAAATCTGGATCCCCTGGCATTGCTGGTTGATACTGCTGCTGCAGTTCTTCTGTTCGCAAGACCTAGAAAATAACTTCTGGCAGCTGTAGCTTTTTTAACTCAATTCACAGACTGCTTGCCAGCACCTGTGTAGAAATTGTTTGTGATGTGGGTGTATATATATGGGTAAAAGTATCAAAAGAGTGGCAAAACTTAGGCCCTAGATATGCAACATTTCTTTAAAGCATACAGTAGGATATATAAGGAACATAAAATATAATCTACAAATGTTATCACCTCATATAGTTATTGTTGAAGATTAAATGAAATTATAGCTTTGGGAAAAACTTTTAGTGAATTGAGGAAATCATGAAAAACTGTTCCACAAAGAGATGTATGAAGGAGAAAGTCACTGAGATAAAAGGTATATCTTATCATGTATGTTGATTATATAAAGCAGCAAAAGCTGCATAGCTGCATACCCTTTAAAAAGCTTAAGAGTGTTTTGAGGATATTTTAAAAATTCAGGAAAGAAAAGAAGAAAGAAAAAGAAGACAAAAATGAATTGTGTTGAAATTATTGATGAATAGAAATTTGTGTAATTATCTGGAAAATTATGTGATACTAAGACAGTTAGAGGAAATGATTCCTCCTTTTTACAGTCTAAGTCTTTGGTATGTGTTGGTCAAATACATCTGGATTCAGAGGTATGATTACCAGCCTTTGATGGGAAAATGTTCTGTCAGGGATACCTTTGCTCATAGCAATAAGCAAAGATCTCTCATCTTTCCTTTCTTATAATTATTTCTAGTCTCTTCTCTGTTACAGTGACCTGTCTGGTACAAAACGGGGTGTTATCAAGCAAACTTCAGGCTTGAAATGAGGCTTATATTTCTAGTGGATGAGCTGGCTTGTTCTTTGTCCTTTTGATCATTTTATCATTTTAGATAAATGTGCACAAGAGTACATTTATTTCATTAGACTGCTAGAATAAATGGAAGAAATCTTGTAGAAAGGCTTTTAACATTGTTGGCATATTTTAATTTACATATTTAAGAGTAACTAAAGACTGGTTATTTTACAAAAGAAAAAACCCCTCTGTTAGAGAAAGACTTGAGGGCAAAATCTCATGAATCTCTTTAATAAAATGGAAGGCTTGTTAGGCAATCTTGTATATTCATTCATATTAATTGCAGTACTTTCATCCAAATGTGGTAACAACAGTGCTGCCATATAGGGAGAAATGAAACAAGTATAAATAATATGTTGTTGTTTGGACTTCATTAAACAGTGTTCGTTTAAAATAGTGTTATATGAACTATCAACTATGTTGTATAAAGTGTTTAAAGTTTTTCTAACTCAGTTTTTGTTTCTATAGCTAGTTGGTGTTCAGACAAACATGTTTAATCTATTTGTTGTAGTTTAATTGGGTGGTAGTTTTGTGTGCTTAAAGAAAAAGTGAGATGAAAAAACTAGTGTTAAGAATAATCAGACAGATTTTCAAGGTAGCAGAGGAGTGGATTGAGGAAGAATATATGGGGTCAGGGGTCAGAAGTTAAAGTAATATGGCCTAAGAAACGTGATTTTATTTTGATGTATATGTGATGTGGCTTGTGTGCATTTTCATATGTCTATTTAACTGTATATATAAAATAGGTAAAAAAATAGGTCAGAATAAAGCTTGCAGAGAATAAGTGGTTCAGAAGGTCATATGTAAACAAAAAGTTGTTAATATAAAAATGGATATACAGAATATATTTTCATATTTTCCTAACTTTCCCTTTTGGTGGGGGGAGATATGCCTTTGCCAAGATAAATTTATTATGCTGAACTTTGAAGAGTAGCTTCTGTACCTGTTCGTAACATGGCATTAAAAATAATTTCTCCCTATCACTGACATGTGTGCTTCAAAGCTATCTTCATTCTTTTTATAAAAGCAGAGTGCTTTTTGGATGGCAACGTTTTAGAACACTTAGCTTTGGCTTATATGTTTACTCAGATTAAGTTCTTTTAATCTAGTCATATGTCTGTGAAACTAGCAATATGTACTAATTACAATATATAATAAAAATATCACATACTTTGTAATGCGAGTATCATTTATAAAGCACATTTTGACATAAAATAATGGAAATTTTAAATTCACTTAACGGTGCATGCTTAAGATATCAATTAATAGTGAATTATTCAATAATCACTGCATGAATTACTGCCTGAAAGTCTGAGGGTTGTACTTCTCCATATTTCAAAGTGGGTCATCACATCAGTATTTTCTGGCCTTAGAATTAATCTTCCCAGTTCTCACTGCTCTGCCAATGTGGTATAAAGCAAGCCCTGGTGAAAATGAGATCTAGGTTCTATTAAACCATATATAGGACAGCTGCATCAGTAACACAAAATCTTGCATGACTACACTCCTTCTGGTTTCAAAATGTTATGCTGTAATTGGCTGCACTGTATTGTCCTGCAAAACAGTAATATAATCATGTTGATATACCTCACGCAGTGTGGCATAGCCATCTGGTAGAAATATAGTTTAAAAGCTATCTGATGCAATACATGATGCATGCATTTGAAAATTTAACTAACTTTCACACAGCAGGTAATTGGCAAAAAGTGTAAATATCAGTATCTGATAAGACTGCTTTTTAATTTAAGTTGAAATCCAGTGACTTTCCTGAATACTGTATGTTTATAAGTGATTAACTGCTATTTTGAAGAAGCTGGTGAAGCAAGTAATGGCTAAATAATGATTTTGTTTAGAGTGGCATGTTTTGTGAGAAATTATCTAACTAATAAAACAGAGCTGCAAACATCTTCCATACTTTCCATATCAGATTTCTACTTATTCTTAGCACTGCTGAGTCACAGGAACCTGCACTGGTCCATCACTTTGGCGGGAGTGCTTTATCTGGAAAAAAGATGCCATTTGCAGTTTGGCATCGTGCTTGCTTTAACTGCTTAGCTTATTCATTACAAAAGGTTGTGTTTTTAATATATTTCTGTTCCAAATGAGTAAACAAGTAAATTTGTCTTCATTTTTCCTCAAACTTCAAAATCTTTCATTGCAAAAGGTGAAGCTTACAGGGTTTAGACACTCAAAAATTTGCCCAAGTATAGGCAAAGGAAATCTCTGCTACTTAAAGGCTGGTCCTAGTCTCACAGAATTGGAGTCACTTGCTTCAAATTCTGTCATTCCTGCCATTCTGGTGTGTCTTCTTTTCGGGGTTCCCTTCTCAATATATGAGGTCTAGCAATGCTCCAGAAGCAGTATCCCAAGCATGAGGTCTCCTCCATCACTTTCCCAGTTCTTAGCTTGGATGCAAGTTTTAAAGTGAGGCCTCTCAATAACTGGCTGATCTGCAGCTTTTAAGGAAAACACATTTCATCTCTGAGGCAAAAGTTAATAGCTGTGTGCAACCAGAGAGTATTCCCTAAACTATTGACATACTTTCATGCATAGTCTGTTAACCTGGCCTTCAGAAAAAAAAATATTTAGTTGCTTCACCTATATAACACTCTCTTCTAAAAGCAGCTGATTTACAGCTTGTGGTCAAAGGAATATAGTATATGTCAGGGAAGGGTTAAAGTAAAAAGATGCAGATGGCTGTATGTGTGTGTTGGAAAAGAAGAAGGGGATTTCTTAGGGGCTGGAAGGTGTTCAGTGTCATGTGGAAGATTCCCTGTGGTGATACTAATAGAATTTACATGATATATTACAATAAAGTTAATGTCTTAGGCTCTGGGTGTCACCTGAAATTGAATATCTTACTATTTTTTTCATTCTGTGAATTTGATGAAGATGGATATATATTGAAAAATTCCATGTACAGCAATTTATGTTGTTTGGAAAAAGTTGCTTTTAAGTATGACGGACACTACCTGTTTTACAAAAGAGTTTGTATTTGTTTATTCTCTTGTCTGCAAACAGGGGAAATTATCTACAGTGTCTCTTCCCTGATGACACCAAGAAGTATGCAGATTGCCGAGGCCTTCTGATTTCTCAAGGTCAAATCAAACTGAAGGCGATCATTCCTCATCGAACTTAGCTGAGCCAAGTTGCTTGCTTTGGCACTGATACCACATCCTAAAAAAGCAGATTTTTCTTGCTTGTGGGCAGGTGGTTAGAATACCATATAGAGCTCATTTTTGACTGTCAGGATTGAAATTATTTCTCAGCCAAGGATAGATATAAGTACATCTGTTAACTATTAAATCATAGAGAAAAAAAACTTTGCAAAAGTTCAAAATGTACCTCATATGTAAGAAAAAAAAAATCAGAATTTCAGACCAATTTCTGTAAAAATGACTAAAGAGATAAATGTAATTCCATTACATTCTGATCAAGAAAATTACTGCAACTCTAGTAGACTGTTCTTAAGCCAGTGAGAGTCTAACTGCAGTTTGAGTGACAGTAGCATAGGTAGTTATTACTAACCTGTCAAAGACTGTGGTAAAACCTGAAGGTTTTTTTGCACACAGCAATATAGTTTTTAACAGATGCTTGAATACTATGTATCAAAATCTAGGTATTTTAATGTCTTTGCCTGTGCTATTCTTAAAATAAACCTTTAAAACGGGAAGGATAAGAGGTGTTAAACAGTCTTTATTTATTTTTATTTCAAAGATAGTAGGTTTCAGAAAGTGAAAGACTACTCTTTATTGGTAGAGGCTTTCTGAAATGTAAAAGATTGTTCAGGAATTATAACTCATGCTAATGAACTAGATATGAAATTAACAAATACTAAGTTAATTATTACTTACACCAATTGTTCTCCTAAGAATTCATTCAGACTTCTAAATTTAATTAAAATCTTCATGTGTGAGAGCTAACAGAGGTCAAGATTACACACAGACTCAGAGAAATGAGTCTAAGAATACTCCACTATGAAAGAAAAATAGGTTTTTACATTACTTTCAAAATATACAGTATGTTATTGACTGCGTTTCCTTTGTAGCAAAGGCCTCTCACAAGGAGTTGATGTAAAATTCCTGATAAGCTAATTGTGCTTTTAATTGCTATTTGGCTTGAGGATTTTAGTTTTTGTTGTTGTTGTTGAAGAGTGCCTGAAGCATTCCAAAGTTACTTTTCACTTTCTATTGTATTAAATTTTCACAGAAGTATTGATCATTATACCTATAATTGTTATTTATTGACATGGGCCTGAATCTGAAAAGTGGATGCCAGTTACCTGCAAAGCTATCCTCAAGAAAAGGGGTTGAGTCAACACTTCTCAGATATGATGTTGTACAGTAAGTGTTAGTAATTTGTCCTTGTAGGATTGCGCAAAAAGATGGGTAATAATTTTCTCTCAGTATGTCTAACTAAAATGATTAGTTAGTGAAATGAATGAATGGTAGTTTGTACATTTAGAGCAAGAGCCATATTGCCAGTGTAGCACACACACGCGATCTCCTCCTTGCAATTTAGGCCAGAGATTAAAGTGTTTAATTTCTGCAAGATGCGTGTGAGAGAGTGGCAGTGTTACTAAGTGGCTAATTTTGATTATGAAACAATTTGTGATCTCTTCATAGGAGAGGAAACAAGAAGTTTGGAGGGTTTTGTTCTTAAAAAGTCAACGTAGTCTTTGCAACAGTAATTAAAAATAACCTACTGTCGTTAACCGAATATGGCTTTTTGAAGCCTGTAGCCTGGTTTGCTTCCATGAATAGTTTATTGATCTGTTGTGGAGTAATTCAACAATGAAATTATCTTGAAAATTAAAACCAATACTAAGTAATGGATGATCCAATTTACTGTAACATGAGCTTATTGCTGCAGCTCGTTACTAATCCATGCGGTGAAAATCTCAAGTAAAACTGTTTTCAGATTTCAACCTGTGTTCCACAGGACAGTTTTTTTCAGGAGAATTGCTGAAGTTGGTGCAAAGTCCCTAGATAACTGCCCTGTGCAAATGCTACACTAACATTCTGAAGGAATTGTCTTAGGAAAATAGATTTTCTTGCCTCTCTCTTCAGGTATACGGTTCACAGGTATACAGGTACTTATTGTTTACTATACATCTTGAATTCTTTTCTGTTGGACCTACATGTGGGAGAAATCTGATGAATTACATACCTTATACATGAAATGGCAGAAGGTTTTACATTTATCTGCTGAGTTTACAGAGGGATTTATCCATTCAGTATCAGTCCTATCTACTAAAGTAGGTAATTAGAACTGCTGCTTCTGTTTCTCTTTAATTTCTTTCTCTCTCCCCTATTCCCTTAATACATTTATTAACATCATCAATTTTAATTCTATTTCCTCTAAGTCAAAACTTGTGTACAATCATCTGCTTTTTCAATATGAGAATTTGTACATAATTCCTCTTTAATCACTCGAAGAGACTTTTTTTGCATAATTGTAGCATTTTTGTCTGGTTTATGATGGTTATTTAAGAGTAGAAAAGAAATATGCATTTTCCTATGTTGTAGAAATAATAAAAAGAACCAATGATAATTACTGCACTCGGTAATCTTTTTCTTTTTGCCTTAGGCCTTAAAGAACACATTATACACCTCTGTTAAGCCTTTCTATTTTCACTGGGTCTCTGCAAATCTCTATAAGGCCTATCCATGCAGACCAAATTATTTCCATTTTTGTTTCCAAGTACTTATTTTAAAAGCTTTTTTTTCCTTCTTTTTTCCCCCCTTCCTGTTAGTGATTTCCTAATCATAATAAAGGAGGAGATCATTTGGGGCTAGGAGATTATGTCTGGTCTGAGATGAAGTCACTGACTGGCATTTGCCATATTATTTTCCTGACATTTATGAGGTAAACATGTCAGCAGAATTAACTTTCAAATCCTTTCACCCTTCTGGGTGATATTCAGTCTTCTGCATGAAGTCTGCAAAGGTACAAAACTTTATCACAATCTACTCTTCTATATTCAGGAAGATGAATGGAAGAGAAAATGAAATATTTTTTTGGCTATTGTTTGCCTTTATGACTGATGGGAGATATTAATTTAATAATTTTCAGAACCTCTAATCAGACAGAACAGAATTAATGGCCAACTTGTCTCAACACATATTTTGAAACATATTTCTAGTAAAATATAGTCTCATACGGTACTTTATAAAAGAAATTATTAGTGAGACAAAGCATTATGGAATCTCAAAACATAAATAATTTTATTGTCCAGACTGTATGCCACATTTCTTAAACAAAAAAAGAAGCAGCAATTGCATAGTAATAAATTGCTCTTTTAGCATAATTAAATTATTACAGAACTACTCTTTGTCTTTAAGAAATCATATATTTACCAACTCAGGACAGTTTTGGTTTTTGTTTTGAATGTTTTAGGAACTCAGTCTTGAATACTGTATAATATGAAGCTGTTCTATAAAAAGATGAAAATCAAAGTACTTTTTTCTGCAAATAGGTGATCATTTTTTCATCGTCTAATGAAAGCACAGGTAGAACTTCCATTAAAATATAGTTTTGGCATGCTTACCCTTTTAGCTGCCAGAAAAAGCTGTTTGGAAAGCACTGTTTGGGTTTTGTGATGTGCAAAATAATTATTATTTTTATTTGACTAATAAAGTAAAATAAAGTTAATAAAATGCACTTTTGAGGATTCCTTATTCATCTAATAATTCATGGTCTCCAGGCTTTTAATTAGCTTGTCCTTATAACATCCTCACCACCACCCCTCTGAAGCCAAACATACCTCACCCAAACCAGTTTTCCCATTTTGACCTGTGAGCATCAGTGCTATTGCACAGTTCAGCTGAATCTCCTGGTGAAGGTGATTTCTCTCTTCAGTTGATTTTCTTTAGTTTTAGAGTGCGCTCCTTCTGCATCCTGCTTTGGGGGCATATCTTCCAGATGGTGAAAAGTGATGAGAAGCTGGAGGCAACAAGCTAGATCAAAAGTCTGTTTCTGTCTATGGACAGACTTGGTTATCCAAAACAAAATGAGAAGTATGACTATCTGTAGTCCTGCTTGCAAAGGCTTTGTCATGGTAATAATTTGGTGTGTATGATAAAATCACCTCCCTGCATGAATGATTGCAGAATAACAGATCTCATC
This sequence comes from Egretta garzetta, assembly GCF_000687185.1. Taxonomy (NCBI): domain Eukaryota; kingdom Metazoa; phylum Chordata; class Aves; order Pelecaniformes; family Ardeidae; genus Egretta; species Egretta garzetta. The sequence goes on along the minus strand of NW_009259107.1, from coordinate 607,120 downwards.
TGAAAGAAAGCGAAAGTGTATGATAGAAGGCAGACCTGAATTGTCAAAATGACAGCTGCTTGGGAACTAAATACAGGAATTTTGCATACTCTGTGCCTCAGATTTGGGACTTATCTGTAGTTTGTAATTTTTGTAATATCAGGGCATGCTGAGGCACTGCTTCAGTATGAAATTCTGTGGAGAATGGCTTGAATCATCAATGTCATTTTTTGCAGCACTTGGCTTCCTCTTAGGGGTTTTCTTTAAGTTTATGCTGTTTAGCTTGTTACAGCTGAAAAAATCCTACCCCTAGGACATAAGCATTACAGGAATCCAAGCTCTGAATCCAAGGTCAGTTCAGATATGCGAGGCTATTTTTGATGAGTACCTAATGCTACCCCAGAAGAAAAGCGTTCTCAGTATAGTATCTTTATGTGACTGCAACATGAGTCCACTGGCATTTACCTGAGATAAAATCTGATGTTTCAAAGAATTGTTACTACAGAGATGGAAATGAGAGTCCCTTAATTATATTTAACTGAAAAGTTTCTTGTTCCCTGTTGTGACATGATTTCTGCCAAAACAATGTAGTAAACAGGCCCTGATAGTGCAACTAGCTCATACAAAATTGTTATGTATATTTTCACTCTAGTAGCACGCTTGAGGTCTAAAGGACTTCAGCATTTTTTAAGCATGTGTTGGATGGTATGCAAGGTCAAATTCCAAGAAAATATGGAAGTGAATTTTCCTAACAAAACTTTTTTTTTTTTTTTTAACTAACCATTTTTTGTCATTCTTTTTAGAACCATTGGATACAAAAAGAAGTATGTGAAAGTTCCACATGGACACATTTGGGTGGAAGGTGATCACCGTGGACACAGCTTTGACAGCAATGCTTTTGGGCCAGTAAGTCAATTTTCTATATCATTTACAATTTGCAACTGAAAAGAAGCACATGTCTCCTGAGTAATTTGTGCAACACAGTAAGTATGACTTGATTGTGATTGTATTCTTATTGGTTTTGTGAGAATTATTAGGTTGTGTAAAATACCTTGGTCTGAAGAGCATAAGTTTGCTCTCGACTGTTATAAAAAGAAAAAAGACACCTTTTAATTCCCCCACATGGAAAGAAAAGTGGTGGAGATTTTATATTTGGAGGGAGGTACAGGAGGAGTAGCTAGAGGGCGAGTCAGCTCCCTGTAGCTGACAGATGCTCCCCGAGGACATGTTGCCAGATGATGTAATTTGGAATGGTTCCCTCCCAGGGGCTCAGTCTTGCTTTAGCACCAGTGGCGGGATAAAGAAATAGGAAACTGTAACTGGGCTTAGTAGTGTTAACTGTAAAATTGGTCTGGGGATGATGGTAGAGGTATTTCAAAACTTTCCCAAAAATAAATATTTAAGTTTTCTTTGTATAGGGCCATTTTCATATTGAGTAAAAACAAAATGTAATCTGAAAAATCTGTTTCTTGACTGGTAAAAGTGTGCATCTATTCATCAGGAAGACAGTAAATGCTTTCTCTGCACTACAGTTTTGAATTGGTTTTGGTTTTGTTACACTTTGTGTAGATTCCTGTTCTTGTTTTAACTTAATCTAGCATGCAGGGAATAGCTGTGCATCCTGCTGTGAAAATATAAATCCTTTTTGCCCTATTCCATATGCAGGTTTTTGACGTGTCTTTAAGAGACAACACTCTTCTAATATTATAAAAAAACCCCACCAGTTGTCACAGGGAAGTTGTCAAGGCTGGATTTTTCCACCCTTCTGCATTTCATACCTATTTCATACAGACGTCACCCCACTGACTCTAACTGAACTAATGACAGCAAGGACCTTATGAGTTTGTCTGGCTTCTGGAAGTTTAGCCCAATTATTAACTTAAAATAATTTGTTCTCAGCAAAAAAGGCCTCCTGTCTGGTTTGGAGTATGTGATGCCATTGCCTCTCTTTTGCTTTGTCTCACTTTTTTTTAATGCTTGTATTTCTTGCCACTTTTCACTACTGTTTTCCTGGTACTATCTTCTAAAATTTCTAACATATAGTTTTAGAGGTTCTTTCCTGCAGGATTTAATTCAGTCTATCCCGTGCAGGTATCTGTTTCCTCCTTTGGTAGGCTTTTCCTTTTCTGTTTCACTTACTGTACACAAGACAAATACTAGTCATAAAGCCACTAATCTTCTTTTCACTTACAAATATATTGCCAATGCAGACTCAGAGCATAAGGCATCGGTTTCAGATTTACAGCAGTTCATGCAGAAATTAATACAAGGTAAAATCCTCAAGATAGGCACCATGGAGATTTCATGCAAGATAGCATGTTGGGGTAAATTTGAATACCTTCAAATTTTTACTCAATTCACTACTGTTTATAAATATTAGAAAATCGTCTTCACTAGTCTTGACCTCACATTAGTCATCAGCTGCTAGCTAACGTCGGGTAGTATGTCACTTTTCTTACAGTAGTGGCACCTTTCAAGAGCTAGTAAGACAGTTTTTGACAGTGAGTTCTTCAGCTTTCTGCAGGAAGAATGACCTTTGTGTTGTGTTGATGAATACGTTATGGGCAAGTCAGCTGTAAATAGGTATTTTCCTCTGAAATTGAATTAGAGAAGCAATCACTGAATACAGACAGAAGGGGGCAGAAGAGATCACAGGGCTGGAAACTAGCTTTAGAATAATAAAATGTTGAAAATTTTCACCTGTAGAGTAAAATGAAAAGTGTATTTAGAAGAACATGCTGGACTTCAGGTTCTTTTCCGCTCTACACATATTAGTTTTTAGGTTACTGGGACATTTTCTACCCCTCTGTATGCTATACTCTTCAAGATCACTTGCACAAGTGGATTAAAAAATTAAAATCACTCTCTTCAAGCTGTTCAGAAGGTATATTCTTCTTAACTTCAACACTTTTTCTCTCATAAAACTGCAACAGTCATAAGGAACAGACTGCACAATGGTAAGACATGAACCCATTTTTCTCATTTTGTTAGAATATAGGCCACTTAAGAGTTTAGGTTAAATGTTACATGTGTCACAATTCTGACTTGAAAAACCAGATATACTTGGATCAAAAGATTCAGTAAAAATAGTGTATTTTTAAAGTGGATTATATTGTAGGCTACCATTTTTTCAGTTTTCATACAATCTTATGGTAGAAAGGCATATATAGTATAAGCAGATTTTGTAGATGAGCTTAATGAGTTACATGGGGCATAAAAGGAAATTATGGAAAAACAGACTGAGAACAGATGTTAGAATAATTTTTTCTCTTGGAGAATAACAATATGTGTAATGGCCTAATGGGTTAGCTTGATAAAGCAAAAACCTTGATACCAATCAAGTTCTAAATTAGATGCACCTTTGGAGAGATATGAATTTCTAAAATGTAAAAACTTGGCAGATTAAATTATCTTTACATGGTTCATAAAAATATAAAATAAATTGTGTTATCTCTTGTTACTGCATGTTTTTTATAGGACTTAAATTGGAATGTTAAGGCATGGAGAGACATTTTCCTGAAGTGTGTAAATAAAATGAAAATGTTTTAACTAAGATTTGTAAAGGTTTAGTGTTTCCTTTCTGCTTAGTCATGTCTTTGAATAAAATTAATACCTTAACAGATACTACGAAAATAACAGGGCATCTGGGGGTAGTGCTGTATTAGAAATTCCGTTAACTGTCTCTATGATCAAAACTTAAATATTAATTACCATTCCAGAATATTGGACTAAATTAGGTAGTGCATGGTTACTGCACATTGTCTTTAAAAAAAATGCTTTGTACATTACAGAATGACAGTTGTTATATAATACTATTGCTTTGATACTGGTGTGTTTCAGGTTTGGAAATATGTCATGTCAGCCATTCATAATACTGAAAATAGCTCTTTTGAATAGAAGCCAATAAATATTCAGAGAACTTGTATTTTTTACTCTTATGTAGGCATATAAAGAATTGCATATTGATGGAAATTTATTAGATTTACCTGGACTAGAATAGCAATTTCTGCTCAATTAGCTGTTACTGTTTTCAGATTCTTATAGAATGAAGTCAAGCTTTTATGATATTAGCTTAGCGTTCCTTAACTGACATGCTACAGGAATGTAGTCATGAATAGCTTATATAATTATGATAACCCTTTTCAAAGTTTCTCCTTTTTGTTTTCAATTCTGGTAATTTTCCTATTTTGGGGGGGCCTTTTTACTATGAGGTTGTAGTTTGACAGCATAGGAAATTTAACATTACTGTTCTGGCAATGCTTCTGCTTTCTTAGATCAGAAATGCATGAGACATATTATGAAGAACTGATCAAGTATTAAACTTCTCTGCTGCTTCAAATTTCTTAAAGATGTTAAAAGGTTAACTTCATTTGTAACTTTATGCCAGATCAGTTATTGCCTTTGCTTTCACAGCCAGAGTAATACCAGCATAAAACCAAAGTGACAATTTATATTCTGGATCTGACATTCTGGCTAAATCAAGGGAAAAGTCATTATAAACTGTGCTTCGTCCCAATCAGATATGTAGAGTTGACATCCAGCAGTCCAGAGATGATATGCAACCAACATGAGAAACACTTTTTAGTGCATATAATAACTGATATACATATATATATATTCTCCTGGATGTACACACATGCACTGAATAACACTCAGAATTTAAAAAAAAAAAAAAAAAAGTTCAATTTTATCTTATGAGATTTGTTTGACAAATGTAGTGGTCTTATTAGTACATTTTTATGTTTCCAAATGCCTCCAAGATGAGGATATGAAAAAGGTTTATAAAATTAGGGCTTGAAGTCAACGGCAGTCTTTCAGCTGTCTTGTAAAGGACGTGAACAAAAGCTCATTAAAGTCAATGAGATATTTCTACTGGCTTTAATGGCTTTGGATAAGACTCTTTATGAATTAAGCTTCACAATCCAGTGCAAGGACAAAAAGGCTATTATCCTCCATATCTTCCTGGGAAACCTGAGACACAGGTAGGTTGAGTACCTTGTCAAAAAATATCTTTTGAGCTCAGCCAGGTCCCTACCCTAGCCTTACTAAAAAGATATCTGTCTTTTAATGTGTTTACTCTCAAAACTAAATTCCATTGAACCTGAGCCTGGCTTTTTGTTTAACAGAAGTTTTACGTTCAAAAGCTTCAAATGAGTAAATTGCTTTTAGTCAGCATTACTGTAGAGGCCCTATTTATGATTGTCCATATAAGCAATTCTATACTGTAAGTTCATGCAATAAACTATCTGAAAAACATTCTTGTCTGTTTAACTATTTTTCTTTCAGTAGCACAAACCTGTAGACTGTGACTAGAAAACTCTATAGACTAGAATGACATTCAAAATAAGTGAATATGCTGAGTTTGTTAGTTATTTTAATTTGCTTTTCAAAGGCTATCATCATCTCTTTCAGACATAGGACAGAAATGGTTTAACTGTTAACGTTCAATGGGCACATTCAATTAATAACAGTAATGGAGTGTGGCTTATTATAATTATTTTCTTAAACTGATCCAGTATTTCTCTCTGTAACTACTGTTAGTGAATACGAGTAGTCAAAACCAGAAAATATGGAAAGTTCATTAGACAGTAAGGTGAACTGAAACAAGAGACTTCCAGTGGAGTGCAGTGCGTGACTGCTGGTAAAGGAAATATTTGAACCAAGAGGTCTGCAGCTTGTGAGAGTAGCCCTGCTTCATACGCTCTGCCTTCTTCTAAGAGACGTTCAGAGAACAGTTGAAGGAAGCAGCAGATACCTTTCCACAGTTATGGATTACTTACATAATAGCAAACAAAGAATGCCACATGTCTTGAAAGTGCACATCATCTTGGTGATGATCTTGCCATCTGCTGAAGCTTTCATGTATGAGCTAAACTAGTGCAAGAATCACATATCCCCCTAAAATGGAGCAGCCTCTAAGGCAAAAGGTGGGAAGAGTTTAACAGCTCACAGCAGTGCTCTGAACAGCACCATGTTAAAATTGTACTGTAAGGTATGTAGGTAGGCAGCGCACACTCTTCCCACACAGAATTCTGCCAGGTCTCGAAATACCTGGTGACACTATTTGTGTCCCCATACTCCAACCAGCCATTTGGAGAGGCTTAAGACAAATAGTTTCAATAGCAGGGTCCTAAACCCTGTTTTTCTTAGTTTAGGCCAAAGTCAAGAGGAGATGGTCAAGCACTGCGAAAAAAAAAAAAAAGTGTAAATTTTAGCAAGAAAACACCTACAGCTACTTGTGCTTACACGCATAAAGTTAATGTAGGTAAGGATAACAGCGATGGCAAAGTAGTCAGTGAAGGCTGGGAATGTCCTACTAGGGACTTGTCTGCATCAGTTTGCTAGCTGGCGTTGCAGCTTCTTCTGCTGTCTTTTTGTTACCACTCTGACCAAGTACTTGCACCTTTACTTCACTATATAAATGTAGACTTGGAGAGTAGCATGGCTCCTATGGGATCTGTGACATTTCTACTTTTCTCTTGGGTATTAACGAAGAAGTGAAACTGTGTTTAAACAGGATGTGTAATGCAAATATGCAATCAATGACATTCCATAATATTTATCCCTGGCCACTGGCAAAATTTAAAAAGATAAAATCGCTTACAATCAGAAAAAAATACTTTGCATCTGGAGCATGAAGTTACCAGTAGTAAATAGCATACATGCACAGCTTGAACTTGTAAAAGTCTATGATAAATAAAGCCTATAGGACATTATGCATTATGACTGGTAATAAATAAACCTTGAAGGGTAAATATGCTTGTCCCTTTTGAGGAGAATATTATATGTGAGATGCAAATTGGGATGGTGACTTGTCTATTGAGAACGACAATTCACTCCAAGAGCTGCTGAAGGGGAGCCTTGATAATAAGATTGTGTGGCCTCACTGTCCATTAAATTATCATGACAAACTAAATTTGCAGTATAGGGAATAAAGAAGCCCTCTATGGATGTCCTAATTCTCTTGGAAAGTAAAATATTTAGCCTGATTGTAATCTAAACCAATGCATAAAAATTCATCTTTCAAGCAGCCCAGTGTCGTGGTTTAACCCGGCTGGCAACTAAGCACCACGCAGCCGCTCGCTCACTCCCCCCCTCCATCTGGGGGAGAGAATCGGAGAAAAGAAAAAAAAGTAAAACCTGTGGGTTGAGATAGAGACAGTTTAATAAGAGAGAAGAATAACAATAGTGATAATCATAATGGTAAGAGAATATACAGAATATATAAAACAAGTGATGCACAATGCAATTGCTCACCACCCGCTGACCGATGCCCAGCCCGTCCCGAGCAGCGATCACTCCCCCTGAGCCGCAATCACACTGTCTGAGCTGCCATCACTCTGCCTGCGACCGACCGACCGACTAACCCCCCCCGAGCATGACATTATATGGTATGGAATAGCTCTTTGGTCAGTTTGGGTTAGCTGTCCTAGCTGTGCTGTACTCCCAGCTTGTTATGCACCTGGCCGAGCAGGAGAAGCTCAAAAAGTCCCTGAGTAGTCCGAGCACTACTCGGCAACAACCAAAAACATCAGTGTGTTATCAACATTCTTGTAGTACTAAATCCAAAACACAGCACTATGCCAGCCACTGTGAAGAAAATTAACTCTATCCCAGCCGAAACCAGGACACCCAGCTACCAGCAGTCCAGACAGGGCTTTCTCTCTGTACCATATCTACCTACCTGAAGCATTCCTGACAATATGCTCAGAAAGTTTTCCTTGGTTTTGTTACTCAATTAAGGTAAATAGGATGCTAAATATGATATATTCTCTAAGCACATCGAGAATAGAAAGTTTTTTCAATGTTTGTGACTAAAAGCTCTCAATTAAGTCTACTCTATTTCTTAGTAATGGAATGCTCATGAGGACTTGTAAAGTAGCCAAAAGTTTGGGGTTTTGTTTTACTCATGTCAAATATTAAACGTTTTACGCATTCTAGCTAGTTTTCTTTATTACTGTACTTGGAAGTGTTACTGTTATTTAGCGTTGTACTATTCAAAAAGCTTGAGTCATCCTGCTTATGGAGAAAGATTTATGTAATAACACCAAGCACAATGAATTATTAACCCAAATATTTGGTGAATATTTCTGAATGCAAGTACCTTTAAAGGGTTTCTAACCACATTGGAAAGAATGGTAGGCTGAGCAGCCTACACCTGTTTTTGACATCACTTACTTTGAAATAAACCAGGAAAAAAAAGTTGGAACAATTTTAGATTGATTTAATGAAGCTCTAGAAGAGATTAGAGAGCTGTCAGATTCATAGTATCATTTGTAATTAACTAATTTGAGCAGCTCTGCATTCAAATATAATAATTTGCTAAACCTTGTATACCTCTTCATCAGTTTCCTTACAATTTTATTTCTCTCAAGTTACAGCTTGAAATACCCTTATATTTGATAACCACTCTGAGGAATTTATAGCATTATATTCGCTGTATAGGATATCATAAATTACTTGTTTTAATGGAAATGAAGCATAAAGTAATCTTTGCTGACTTTCCTATAGTTTAACTGTATACGGGATTTTGATTCATGCTGGCATTCATATTAAGATTTGCCAGGACATAATTTAAAAAGCCATTGAATGTTTTTGTTTCTTTCTATTTTTAATTCTTTGGACATGGAACATTGTCAAAGCTCATTCACTGATTACTAAAATAAAGTTCTAAATTTTAGTTTGGAGAATTATAGGAAACTGTTATCTACCTGATTCTATTTTTGGATAAGATAAATGCTTTGGTGTAATAAGTACTCATCTCATTAAATCTCCAAATCCTAAAATAAGCCTATTTGACTGTAGCACCTTGTTTACATGATTCCACATCATATTAGGAGATTAGAAATGTATATTTATATGGCAGTGAATGTGCAAACCAATGCATATTTATTTATTTACAAGTTATGTTTATTTATTTTAGGAGCAAGACAGTATTGAAATATGATGAGTAATCCTAACAGAACTACTAATATTTCTATAAATTATTTGAGGGAAGTGATTTTTTTCCTTCTACTTGGTGCCTGTGTGGTCATGGACACTGTGCTTTGGGGGTTCCCTGCACCAAAGTTACAGTGATGTAGGGTAATGAGACCCGTGAAAGACCCCTGCGATGGAGCTGTAGCACATAATGTAGAGGAGAGGCTTCAAGAAAAGGGCTGATTCAGCCTTGTGCAGAGAAGGCTGCTACGAGAGCTTGTGGCTGTCCTCAGCTACAGTACGGTGTACGGGGAAGGCTAGGCCAGACTCTCCTCAGAGAGGCAGAGTAGTTGGACAAGAGACGATAGGTACAGGTCACAACATGTGAAATTTTGAATAGATATTAGGATATTTTTTATTTTTTTTTCATTATGGAGGAAGACAAGCATTGATAACCCATAAAGTTTGTAAGGTTGCCATTCTTGGACATAGTAAAAAAATCTGACTGGACAACACCCTGAGCAGCCTGAGTTGGCCCTGCCCCGGGTAGGAGGTCAGACTGGGTGACTTCCAGAAGTCCCTGCCTACCTATATGATTTTATGTGTCTATGAAAGCAATTTTTATTTTGCCAGTAAACTGTCCTATTTAGGATATAGGACAGCAAACTTTTGTCAGCTTACTGTCCTATGTGTTAACACTGATGGAGCCGCATTTATCAAGAGTGGAAAAATGGTAAATATATCTACCATAGTACTACTTTTTGATTGTTGCATTCTCTCAGGGGATTACAAAGTGTATCAAATTTCATTTCAGATTGTTCAAGGATTTTTTTGCAAACCTTTATCTATGTTCCCTCTGTTCTAAAAGGAAAAGTTTGGCAAGTGTACTAGGTAGCATGAATCTTCCTAACTTGGCCATGTTTAAAGTTCAGTCTGGGCATAGAAGAAAGGTTTTCCTCAAATACTGTATTAATATATTAACAGCACACACTGCACACACTGTTTTTTTGAAGTTTTTAAAGAATTCAAGATATAAATATATAGAAATAGTTTTCTGATGAACATAATCATGGTGTTGCGAGAGGAACTTTCAGATTGATAGCAGAATTTTAAAGTTATTTGTTCTCCCTTTCACTACAGGAGAGAGAAATAAGAATAATCCTTGAGAGGTAAATACCACAGAATGTTACATTTACCGAGAGGAAGTATGCCAAGTAACAGAGGAGTAAATAATCTTACAAAACAAATTGTAAAACATATTCCTTTTCCCTTGATTGTTTTTTGAGATGATGCCTCTTAATTAAAGTTAGGTATACTTATTTTAATTTACTTGCTCTGAGGATTTGGGCACTGCTGATCAGCTTTTATTAGGGTTTGAAATTTTATGTAAGTTTCAATTAAGAGCTACTGCAACTCAGTGTCAGATCCAGGAACCAGTATAATTGTTTTAATTCTTCTCTTGTAAAGCTTGAGATTTATAAGAGTTGTATATAAGATGAAAACTGGTATTAGTAGCAATGAAATAGCAATAATCTTTAGTCAATGTTGCCAGAGTTATTGTCTGTAGAATATAGCTTTGACCTGGTATACAATCGAGAGAGGAAACTGAAGAGCTGCAAGCCTTCCTGATTTTACTTTTGGATCACCTTAATGGGACTCAGGCCTTTCTGAGGTTAAGTCAGTCAGAAATTTTAAAGCCAAAAGCTCAGCTTCCTCCCACTAAAAATGTACAAAAGAAATAACAGAAAGTCTAATAATCCTAACTTGCTAGCAGTTTAATATTTTAAATTCTGTATTATGCCTGATCATATTCACACATTTTCCTGATACGAATTAAAATTCAGGTTTAATCTGCAACTTACTGAAAACCAGGATTTGTATAATTTAGATGCCAAAGTAACAGACTCTTGGACTATTCCGTAACAGATGTGAAACTGGTATCCAGCATCGAATTTTGGCCATATACACGCTATATCTAATGAAAGCTGGGGAAGCCTATGACCAAGACAAGGTGTAATACACTGAAAAAGGAGAGGGATCAGAAGAAGTAGCTGCCTACAAAATTCTCCTGGAAGGTTATGGCTCCACCTATTGTAATAGCTGCCTTCACATTTCAGAGACTTTGGCAGGAACACACCAGAAGATGTTCGTTACAGTTTTAGTGATTAGATAGAGGCATTCCAGAATCCCTTTTTTTTAGACTCTTATAATGGTGTCACAACCATGGGCCATTAATTCAATCCATTCTTCAAAATGTTGCTAATGTAGGTTTCCACATACAGAATAAACCAGAAATGTTACCATCAGTCCTCCAGACTGAATCATATCAAAATGGACATGCATTTGGAGTGAAAGTATACATGCTCCCCAAAAGGTTCCTGATACTGCTGCAGCTACTCTGTTCTCTGTATCCTCAAGCTGCAAACAGACAAAACGCAACCCTTTGCCAAGCTCAATATATTGTTTTCACTCAGATATGTATTGTTTTCTGACAAGTCCTTTAACACGGGATTTGAGAAACTGCTTCATACACACATGAGATCTGTACTCAAATATGCTATGTGTGCTTTTATACATTTTCAGCTGTTACTTATCGTCAGAGTAATTTTGGAGGCCCTCACAATTTTTCTTGTTTCAATGAAGCCATAAGTTCGCAACTCAAAACACTCCCTAATTAACATGAGATCTGATTAAACTTAGTGAATGGAGTTATGTAGAAAGTATGTCTACTCTTTGTAGCAATTCATAGCTATTAAAACGTCTGTGGTACCAGAGTGAATTTTTGAAGTTTGTATCATAAAGCTTATATCTATTTCCTTATTTAATATCCAGTCTTCCCTTGAAAATGTGTTCAAAAGTAAGCTTTGTCTACTTTCCACTGAGCATAGGCCAAAGCAGACTGTGCTGTATCATATACTTTTAGGGCACCTTTCTGTTTCACATGTGCTGCTGCCAATGGCCTACCAGTGTACTCTTCTAGAGAGTATCTTTAGCTCTGTGTGGGCCTTTTGACCTCTAGGGCTGTTTCTTGGGGTGGGAACTAGCACCTGGAAAGCATTCCTTTGGTATCCCAGACACCTTTACTAAGCATCTGAGGTTCTGTTCACTCTCTTGGATCGTTCTCATTAACTTTATCACAGTGTCGTTCTCTGTTTCCTTCTGCTAGGACAAAGGAGTCATCCAGGATGGTACTGAACGGATAAACTGAAGTTCTCACATACCTATAAATACAGATGTAATTATAATTCCATTCCTGGTTGTACCAAAGAAAAGTTTTATCCATGTTGATAGGAAGGGATTGCTGTGGCTAAGAAAACTAGGCACTAATTTCAATAAAGATTCTAACATTCTTTATGCCAAATCAAAAATTATTTTTAAGATAAATTCATCAAGTAGAATAAGGGATGGTTCACATAATAGCAGAAGTAAACCTTGCATTTCTGTTGTAGCATTCATCTCATGTTTGAACTATATCTTTAAAAAAGAAAATAAATAAAGATATTGTCTTGATCATTTATATTTGCATTTACATGCAGTGCGGGTTATATGGAAGGCTTTATTTCACATCTGTGTTTTAGTTTGAAGTTTTAGGAAATGCAGCAGCCTAAAGTAAGTCATGCACTAAAAAAGAAGAAAAATATTATAGGATATCCATCTTCCCTAGTTTCCTTTCAGAGTTCTCTCTTGACACATTTTACACAAATTAATTTGACAGTAACAAAAACTAAAAAGGTATTTGGATTACTTTGGCAGTAAAATAGCAACAGACCCATGTCATTTCAATTTATCACTTGTTGTCTTCAAGTGTGTGAAATCTTAGTTCTTCATCACATTGCAATAGATTGCTTATATAAAGAAAAAAGCTGCAGACTTCACAGAGAGAAAGAAAAAAAAGAAATTATTGACTGCCAGCTGAGCCTTCACATTTTCCCTGACTTGCAGATTTTTTAGTGAATCTCACACTACCTGAACTAGAACAGCACAATAACCTTAGATTTACCCTTGTTGCTATGTCTTAAGTTATTAGGGTTTTATCCATCAAAAAGAGCTCTGGCCTGAACAGCACACTGGGCCTTGGAAATTATAACCTGAGAGAGAAAACCTGTGAAACCGAACTTAACCTCTACAGCTAGCTTTTATCCTACTAGCATAAATCTATGTGTCTTAAGAGGCTGTCTTCTTGACATTCTGAAGAAATCTAGCATCTTAACAGGGTTACACAGAAAAAGATCACATCCACTTATTCAATGAGGTTCAGCACAAACATTTTGAAAAAAGAAAAAATAATTAAAATATAAACAAAAAAATCAGAAAATAATTGGAATTTTGAATCCTTTCTTGTGATAAGTTCTACTGAGCCAGAAAAATTGAGATAAGCTAGACAGATGATAAGTTATTAAGTAACTGTTAAATAAATAGCAAATGTTCCTTGAGTACTGTTACCTCCAGGTAGGTCCAGTTATAAAGTATCTCTTGTTTATAAACTAAGAAAGAAAAAAATATAATCTCATCTGGTTTTGAAAATCTGTATTTTTGCCTTTCTTGTCAAAATATGTGATGTCATAGCAGACATAGTATTTTAACAGACTCCAAGATTTAAAGGGGATGACTGATCTGTTGAAAATCTGACTTTATTATGCATAATTGAAGAACCAGTACACTTACCATCTAAAAAAACCAGTGAACAAATTCTTCCAACTCAATGACAAATATCTAAGTAGAATAAACTTAGTAAACATCAACATTATAAATCTGTATGTAATTCAAATTATATTCTTTTATCAACAGGACTAATAACATGCTGCCTTCTGTAGCACATGATGGTTTCATTATTGATCATTATGATCTTGTGCTCTTGATAGCATCTTGCTGTAGAAGCAAACACTAACGATACAAAACAAACTGAAGTATAACACCTTTAGGTAAAACAAAGGGTTGGTACATTTGATAAAAATGGGTTTTGATTATTCTTCTGAGACTTTTTTTTTGTCAGAACAGCTAGGTGCTTTTTCTGAAAAGAAAACTATATCATCTAAGGAAAAATAGTTCTGTCTACCAGTAGAGACAGTAGCAGATACCAGCGATATCTGGAAAAGATTCAGTTGTCTTGGGAATAAAAAAATTAAGTTTATTCTTCTGTCAGAACTCCACTTTAAAGCCTTTCTTCCTAGCTCTCTAGAGAAAGTGCCAATCAGCATTTAAATTCATGTATTTTAAAATGAGATTCATAAGGGAATAAAACTATCAAAGTTTCATATGAATAAAGAATACAGAGATGCTGCTTATAGGTTTTGAAATAAAAAAATAAATTATGTCTTTAAAGTGGAATGGTGCCAGCTTTCTGGAGGCTAATTTAACTTTTCATAGAATAAACATTACATAATATTAATGACTGGTAGCTTTGGATTTCATGTTTTATCTGTAACCAAAGGAAAACTCAGGATTTGTTTTCCATTAAATTTGAAACTGGACAATAGATACGTCTTTTTCACGGTATTCTCATAATCTTGAAATTTCAGTAAAAGTGCAAATTAAGCTCCAGCATTAAGTGGACTTTTAGTGACAGTGTATTAATGACATTGAGCAAGCTCTTAGAGAATTTTGCCTTCATTTTTCTATCCTATATAGTTATAAAGATATATTCCACTTTTAAAAATAATCTATTACCTCCGTTGAGGACTAGGACATTTACAATAGCTTTATTACCTAAGTCGGGGGAAAAAAATTCCTTTTGTAAGCTAGAATGGGTTGATCCTGTGTCCGGTTTGTACAGTATGTTAAAGAAGGTAAAACCTGGGAAAAATCTTGTCTCTGTGGGACTAACTGGGAGTTTTGCCAGAGAATTCAGCGAGCTCAGGACTTCATCCCCCAGCAGGTTTTTCCTGC